>NW_005871542.1:203673-302463 GCF_000147115.1 Myotis lucifugus
GAGCCAGGGACCTGGCACCCAGGCCCTAGAGCAGGGATTTCCCACCTTTTCATCTCCTGGCACACGCTAACTAATGACTAAAATTCTGCGGCACACCAAAAAATATATTTTTGGCTAATCTGACAAAAAAAAAAAAAAGGTATAATCTTGATTCATTCACACCGGATGGCTATTGTTGTGTTGGCTGTTGCCATTGTTTTGTATGACAGTCTCAGGGAAAAGAGGTCATGCTAGTGTGGAAACAGCAGTCTCAGGGCAGTAACTGAACGGTCAGGTATTGCATGTTTTCACCATTCCTGTGGCACCCGGTCGAAAATGGCTGCCCTAAGCAGTGGTTGCCAACCTTTCGGAGCTCACGGACCACCAGTGGTCTGCGGACCACCGGCTGGCGACCGCTGCTCTGAGCCATCACATTAAAATGTCTGGCCCTCCTGAAGGTGATGTGCTGGGGAAACCAGTGTGGTGACCACCCTGATACTTAGAGACGCTCAAGGACCCCCCGCTGTCCTGGCCCCTGCTGTTTGCACATTTCCCGCAGGCACCAGGCATGTGGGGGAGCAGCCTACGGGATGACAGCCCTGTCATTTCTGATGGCAACTTCGTGGGTAGCTGCGTCCAAACCCCTAGTGGAACTTCTCCTGAACCCAACTCCCAGCAACCTTGAGAGGCTATAAATGACGGTTACTTTTTCAAGCCACGACATTTCGGAGTGATTTGTTACGCAGCAAAGGAGAACCCCAACAGTCTGTTACAACAGATCAGCCCGGCCATAACATGCCACTGCTGTACCTCTGTATCAACATTATCCTTACAAACAGTCTCACAAAACCAAGCCTCCAAGTCCATTCACACATCATTACTTTTAGACATTTTATAGGTGGAACAAAATAAACAGAGAGGTTGGGCAACTTGTGGTCAAAGTTGAACTGTGAATCAGAGACTGTGGTTTCTGGTTTCGAGTCCAGTTTTCCTTGTACGTGGGTGCAGATGCGTACAGCAGGAGGGCAGGAAGGGAGCTTAGAGATCAGGAAAAGGAGGCCTAACTAGGAGGTCCTTGTGCAAAGCCCACAGTACCCATTGCCCAAGGGACTCACATAGTAGGTGCGTGTGTGAAGGGATGGATATGGGTCCAACTGTGTGTGTAGAACGCGCTCAGAGGACCAGCCAGAAGTTAGGTTCTGATACAACACTGTCTCCGTTGAACAGAGAATTTGCATTTCTGCCCTGGCTCTGTGCCATCGACGTGCGGATTGCAGTCTTTGGGTATCTGGTTTCCTCTGGTATAAGTTAGGCAGCTGGACAATGACTCTCCTGGTCCCAGCCAAACTTCAGAACGTGACTCCCACCCTGAAATAACCACCTTATAAGCTACCGCTGCATCCAGCGCCCATTCCTCGCCGGAGTCACAGCACAGGCAGTCACCACAAAACAGCAATTTTCTCCTACCTCCTGCTAATGCCAGGTGTTAGGTAATAAAACATACATCACTGACTTTCCAAAGGCCACAAAACTCTGCTTTACACTTACATTAAATAATAATCTACACGCCAGCTTCCCTTTGAACAGCCCCTTCCTGCTCGCGTGGAAACAGCAGTCTCAGGGCAGAAACTAACACGGAGGTGATGTGTGCAGGCTCCATCCGCTGTGAGCACGCACAGTTCCAGAACATCTCTGTGCCGTCAGAGGGAGGCATGAGGCTGAATGACATTTCCTTTTCAAAAAAAGGAGGAAGAAGGGAAGAAACCAAGTGACGAACAATGGCACTCTGAGTAAGTAAATCCGTCCATACAGCGCACCAAGCGTTTTCTTAGAGAAAAAGGAGGAAGTGAATTCCGTGTCCAACAAGAGAGATCTGGGTAAACAGTCCATCTGGAGAGGCCGATAGAAAACTAGGAGATGTCATGTCCCTTCATAGGTGTGAGGGTGTAGAAATGGCCAGAACGCACAGTTGAGTGAAATGGGTGGTTTATAAAACATACACACAATGTGATCCCAACTTTGAATTTAAAATGTCACGTTATCTATTTTCCACATTAGAAAAAGATCGAAAAGGTATATAGTAAAATACTAACATTGGTTTTTACCAAGTAAGAGAATAGATGCTTTTACTTGGGTATTTATCTGCAAATACCACTTTGCTTCAACAAGTAGTGTTATTTTTATGATCTGAAAAAGTTAAAGAAATTCAAATCACAACCTCAAATTGTATCAAATACTGAAATCTTTTAAATGAAGAGAACTGATTTTTTTAAATGTTCAATATGACTAAGGAAAAGGGATGCTGAATATATACGTCTTTCAAATAGATTAGTATCCCTAAAATTGAAATAATAAAACAAAATAAAATCAGATTCCAATCTGCAACAGCCCTGAATACAACCCATGCCTCCTTCTCCCCAATCATTCCTCCTAACAAAAGTATTTCTTACCAATACGCACTTAAAATGGAGACTGCATTTACTCAGTCAACTTTGGTTACCGCTAGCCTCAGACTAAATTTCGTCACTACAGTTGCTGAGCCTAAAATTGGCAAACATTTATTTTGTCCCTCAGCTAAGCCCGCGTGAGCCTCACAAAGAAAGCGCAGTGAAGTGCTGAGGACGGGATGCGTGGCAACTTAAGATTTCAGCTTGCTCCCCAGAATCACAAACATCAGCTCCCTAGAGATTTCCCCCTCAGTTAAGAAACGGTCAAAACCAAACCAATACGAGACAAACACCCTTTAAAACCGACTGCCCTTCAGAGGGAGGAGAAAAGAAGCCCCTTCTAGACTAATTCCATTGTTGGGTAACTCCTTTCTTAGATCGCATGTAGAGCAGAACAGCTGTAACCCATCCAGGCAAGCTGCTGTCCCTGCAGGGAGGGGGGAAGCCCCCCTGCCACAGCATCTCCCCGTAGGGGATGAGCTCCCCCTGCTCCACGGGGGAAGCGACAAGTTTGGGGGGGGGGAGGCATTGTTCCCTTGGGGCGCAGTCGCCTTAGCACCTACCTGTGCTCTCCCGGGCTAAGCCGCAGGTCTGCCTTCAGCTGATGCAGTGACCTCACCGGAGGCTCAGGCAGGTAAAACAAGAAGCTTTTACTAGTCTGTGCAGCTCCTTCCGTGGAAATATTGCATGAGTCAGCTTTTATCTCTCAAAACCCGCCACACAAAGGCTTTACAAAAACCTGATTTGCAAGTTTCTGCTGCCTTTTCCCCCCTAGTGTGCAGACCACAGACTTCAGCATCACTCAGAGCCTCAAACGAAACATGACATCATTCAATTGAGAGACAGGACAATAGACACCACTGTGGGTGAGTTGAAAACGCACACTTCGCTGAGCAGGACCCTGCGCCGGCCATTCCTTTGCGGACATCCAACACAACCCACGCTGGCCCAGCGCTGCTCCGGCTCTACCTTCCTGGCCCCGGCTACCGCTCTCATTAAAGTCCACAAAAGAAGCAAGATCTCTGGGTGTTTTCAAGTTCACTTCCCGAATTACAAGTTTGTTTCAAAGTAAATGGACACATCTTTAACCTAAGTTTTACAGTGAAGTTTGGGGGTGAGTGGGGGCAGGGCTGTGAATAAAACACAGTTGAAAAAACTTTGGATATTAGTTTCTGTTAACAAGGCATTGAACTTGTCTTAAGTAAGCAAAGTGAAACTGGAATACATTGCAACTTGACTTTTTCAAAATGGTATACAAAAATCTATCTAAAGACAAGTCCCTAAAATGGAAACTGATAGGCATTTCTTAGAAAAACAGTTACATTCTGTGATTTTATATTCATAAATGCTAAGAAATAAAAACAGAATGATTAACTCCCAACTTTAGTAGGAGAGACCTTCAAATTATTTTGGGTTTCGATTTTCCTAAGCCCACCTGCCCGTCTTAAAGTACTATATCTATTTTTATATAAAGATTCCAAAGGTTCACACTTGAAAAAGATATTGACTTCTTTAGATGAAGGTCTTCAGAAGTCCAAAAATGTTATTGAAAATGGATACCAGCACTCCAGGGAGCTAGAACTCAAAATATGGATTATACCCATGTATAGACATCTAAAACTCAACTAAGAATCAAAGTCCTGTACGTGGAAGTTCTATTTAGAGCCTTCATTTGTGGTTGTGGAAAATAACATTCGCTGGTCATCTTTACTATAACCATTTATTAAGTGATTGTAAACTAACTATGATGGGTAATTTGTTTTAATGCCCATTGCCTTCAAATAAGGATGAACATATACAAGGCTATTTAAGTAAGCCATTTGGATGGAAATGTATCATCTAGTTCAGAAGTCGACTTGTTGCAATGATTTCTCCGCCAACAAATAGACCAGTTTGGTGGAAATCACTACATTACAGGGGCTGAAAAGGGAGTTTGAGAGGAAGGGTTCTCCCTGGGCTGTGGGGACTCCATTCTGAGGACCCGGAGATCTCTCTTACCCCCTGCCCCCCCCCCAATGACACCCCCCAGACCTATGTCCAACTCATCCATTTCTACTCAACCAAGTGTCAACTCAGATTTTACAAGCTCCATCAGATCTTCCACACCAGCTCCAGCCATTGCCTTCCCATTGTTGAATGGCTGTTGATTACACTTAGAGTAAGTATCACGTGGTCTCATTTGGAATTCTTGCCTAATTGTCTCTCTCAGGCCCTGGAATGTCAGCGTGGGAAGCAGGGAGTCTTCCTATGGATTAGAACTCCATGTGGAAGATATAAAGATCTCAGTTCTTAGACAGAAATACACAGAGGCTGCGGCTTCTTGGCTGTGTATATCCTTGCACCACACACAGTTCCTTCACTACTTTTATCTTCCCATAAAGTATTATTGCACAGGACTTGGAGATATATATATCAAAGAAACATTTTTCAAAAGCCATTTCTGAGAGATGCTGTGTACATTACAGGTGAACAAAAACAGCAAAGCTACATGGTGTGTGGACGCTGGGCAGTCTGTAGATGACATTGCATTAGTGCCTCCGCTCTGAGACGCAGCTGTGAAGAGACAGCACAAGCCATACATGGTCCCCTGGGTCAGCCACTTGTTAGTTCGCCTGCGATTCTTGCTTTAGTAAAGTCATTGACTTGTATCAGAAAAGACCTTTCATATATCATTTGAAAATAACTGAAACTACCCTGTGTTGCATCTACAATCACAGAGGGGCCACAGTATTGTGAATCTAATTTTTAAATGAGAAGCTTTTTTAGAGCAAGGAACACACACACACACTTTTTTTTTTTTGGCCTTTCCATTTATCCCAGTACTATTTGCTGAATGAATGAACAATTGAAAGTGCATAGGGCCCTGGGAGGGACAATACAGACACATAAGAGCAGGGAGAGAAAAAAGGGAAGAGAAAGTTATGTTTCTTGGCCAACATGGAGGCTCTTCCACACCTGAGCGCAGAGGAGCCTTCGGGGTCTCGGTACTTGCTTAGGGCTTCTGCTCACCTCAGCCCTGCAAGGTTTTCTTCCTAGTCCTTCCCACCTCACATCCCACACAAGGTCACGCTGGACATCGATGAGAGAGATCGATCAGCTGCCTCCTGCACACCCCCCAGTGGGGATGTGCCCGCAACCAAGGTACATGCCCTTGACCGGAATCGAACCTGGGACCCCTGAGTCCGCAGGCTGATGCTCTATCCACTGAGCCAAACCAGTTCGGCGCAAAATATATATTTTTAAAAAGATAGTGAGATCGGCCACAGATAAGATGCACACTTATGCCTCATTAAGTGAAAAAGATCCTCTTACTGGAAAGCAGCCCTTGTTAGCTCCCTCGCAGCACCGGTTACACAATCAGGAAGCAGGAGTGGGGACCCAGCACCCACAGGACATGTCTGCAGCCAGCAGGACACAATCCAGCCAGCAAGCCGAGTGCAGGCCAGGCTTGTGGCCTAATTGGAGGAAGACCAGAGAGTCCCGCCATTGAAAAACATCCCTTCCCAGAAATCTGCCCCAGGGCCTGGAATGCTATGATGAGAAACCAACTCTTTCAGGTTTCAGGTAAAGTCCCTCAGTTGAAACTAATGTCCTCTGGGAAGGGGGATGGAGTCACTGTCCCAGTGTGTGAATTAGCCTGCGTATCCTTCTGAGGGACTTGCAGGTCTTTTAGGAAGGAGGCCGGAGCGGGGTTGTCTGCAGGGAACGGGGAGGCAGAGGGGCCGAGCGCAAATAGCCCGCAGTTCTAGGGGCTTGCCCAGGTCTGACCTAATTGAGATACTGTGCTGACTTTGCAGCCAGGCAACAGCTCCAAGAAGCTGTGCAATGAAGGATGAAAGAATGGCCCAGAGAAAGAAAGGGGGGCGAAGGCATGCACTCCTTTTCACTCCAAGATTTCCCTTCCTATCATCAATATCGGATAAGGTGGATGTAAAAAATAATCTCACATTTTCAGATAAAAAAGGCACTAGAAGTTATACGGGCTACTTCCAAACACAAACACAGCCCCTATATTATACATGGAGCGTAACAATTTAAATGCTGGGGAAGGAGTGGACCTATTTATCTTGTGATTTAAGACATGGCCATTGTGACAATGTCCCAAGACAAATGGCAAAACCAACTGTTTTCCGAAGCTCAGGACACTGCCAAAACATTCTTACTTTTTTCAGTCTATTAGCACTTTTTTCTTTGAAAGAAAAAGGCATGTGACTACATTGTATAAGAGCATACCACAGAGTCGATGGTAAATATTAAAGTCGATCGCATGCCAAGAGGTGTCACACACCCATTGATGTCTCGTAGGAGGACACGCTGGCCTTCCTCCTGCAGTTGAGATGAAATGCAGCAACGCCCTCTGCACTGCAGTGTTGTTTATTAAAAACCCATATACCCTCTCCAGACACTCTACTGTAAACGCAGGCAATGTCACCGGCTATGAATTCTGCCTGGCTATTGTTACACAAAGAAAACTATATATTTTGTTAAACAAACAAAAAAGCTAATCTCCCCCCTCATCCCCCACAAAAGGACTATTTTCAAAGTGAAATAATTTGAATGGTGAGTTTGTCTTCACAAATTCAAAAAGTGTTTACTCTCAGCAAAAGACACAGTCTAAGGCAGACAAAAGCACTCAAGTATAGGAGACATTAAATGAAAATACTATTTTTTTTGTGCATCCGGGAATACTGAATCTAACAATGGAAACCTAACTGTAAGTAATAAATAGTTACCAGGACTGAAGTTATCCAGCTGAAAATATAAGGCCTCATCCCCAATTGCACTAAAATGTCTGTATTGAGGCATGGCCATCAGAATTTTGGAAAACACACACACACACAGCCCACTAATCACGACACTTCTCCACGGCCCACCCTTACCTTGCAACCAAGGCACGATTTACTTCGTCATCTATCTGTCAGCCATGAGCCCCAGCGAGCCGGCCTGGAAGGGCACACGCTCTTGGTCCCTAAAATCCTGGGGTTCCTGGGCTTCCTCCAGGGGTGCACTTCTCTGCCTCGAGGACAACCGTGGGCTCTATTTTCCCCTCTGTTCTTTTATTAGGATATTTTGGTCTTTATTGTCCAGAGACAATGAAATCAAGTCTCAGTTATTTCTGAACAGAACAATTTTTAGATATCAAGCAAGCAGCATGTTACAAATAGTCTCTTGCTTTCAATACCAGATCAGGCCCATCTTTAAGGACACCAGGGGAGGAGTCGCTGTGCGGAGCACAATGGGCTAATTATCCCTCTAAGAATGCAGTCTGTTTCCAGACATTTTTTTCTAGGAGATAACACACATCGAATCAATTCATAACGAAAGGCATGCAACACAATCTATACTCTGAAACACCCTTTAAAAAATAGATTTAAACTTGTAGACGGGGCTTGGGCATGCTGCTGGAATCCTGCAGCAGTATTTTCCAAAATAACAAGTAAAAGGAAAATCTATTATAGACCCTGAGTACCGCCATGGAGGTTCATAACCTTTATGTGAGCTTGCAAAGCCATTTCACTTTTTTTGACTGTTTTTTTTTTTTAATTGATTGATTGATTTTTAGAGAGAGAGGAAGGCAGAGAGAGAAACATCAATTTGTTGTTCCATGCATTTATGCATTCATTGGTTGATTTCTGTATGTGCCCTGACTGAGGACTGAACCTGCAACCTTGGTGTACTGGAACAACACTCTAACCACTCAGCAACCCGGCCAGGGCCGCCATTTCTCATTTGGGCAGAGGAGAGGGACAAGCCCTGCTGGCCAGCCTTTCCCCACAGCCCAAGGCGATGATGCGGAGGGGTGGGCTCAGCTCCCCTCACCAGCGCAGCCCTGTTCTGTAAACCCTGCGATGGTGGGTTCAGGGACATGACCAGCTTGCAGCGGAGGCGCTGAGGAGCCGCTCAGAGCAGCCCTGAGCCCGCCCCTGAGCTGTCCCGAATCTCCCCACAGCGACGCCTCCCTTAGGATGGCCACCGTCAGGTTCTCCCCCCAATCCCAAGGCCACTTTCAGTGTCCCAGTAGCTGACAGATCGACCTCTGGATGTGACCCAAGAATGGATTCTCCCCAGGGGGCTGTTTAACGTCCAGAATGGCAGGGGGTGGGTCCAGCTCCTATTCCTGGTCTCCAGCCCTAGGTCACCCGGAGATCCCATTCAGGCAGAAATGTGCAAAAGGCCGAATATAGACCCCACACTAGGAAAGCAGAACTCCTTTCTCTCTGAAGGAGCTGAGATGGCTTAACATTTCTCAGGTTATTTATTTATTTATTTATTTATTTATTTATAATATACTAGAGGCCCAATGCACGAAATTCATGCAAGAGTAGACCTTCCCAGCCCCGGCTGCCTTGGCCCTCGCAGCCTCGGCTTCATCCAGAAGGTCGTCCGGAAGGTCATCTAGACTAGCCGTGGGCAAACTACGGCCCGCAGGCCGGATCCTGCCCGTTTGAAATGAATAAAACTAAAAAAAAAAAGACCGTACCCTTTTATGTAATGATGTTTACTTTGAATTTATATTAGTTCACACAAACACTCCATCCATGCTTTTGTTCCGGCCCTCCGGTCCAGTTTAAGAACCTGTGGCCCTCGAGTCAAAAAGTTTGCCCACCCCTGATCTAGACGGTCATTCCGCTGTTTGGCCGTTCAGTTGGTTTGCATATTACGCTTTTATTATTATAGATTTTTATTGATTTCAGAGAGGAAGGGAGGGAGAGAAACAGAGAGAGAGAGAAACATCAATGATGAGAGAGAATCACTGATTGGCTGCCTCCAACATGCCCCCTACTGAGGATTTTGAGCCAACAACCCGGGCATGTGCCTTGACTGGGAATCAAACCATGACCTCCTGCTTCATAGGTCAATGGTCAACCATTGAGCTACACTGGCCAGACTCATGTTTTTTATTTTTAACTAAAGAAGGTGACAGGGGTTGCTCACCTTAGGTATATTATGACAACGGTCCTAAGCACCCGTCTTTGCCTTTCAGAACTCTGGCACGCACAGCCACACCCCCCGGGCCTTCCCTTGACTTCAAGAACAGCAGCCACTTTGTCACCCTCATTACCTGGGGACCTACCAGGCCCTGTGGCTTCGCCTCTGGATGCTCCTGTTGAGCAGGCTGGACAAGTGTCAGGTAAGTAGTGACAGGTGTGCCAAGTGTTCCCAAGCCATGTGGGACACACAGGTGCGACAGGAACTGTGTACATAAGCACTTGCTCTACTTTCTTAACCTGTTTTCCCACTATTTTCACACTGCCCTTCAAGTGCCATTAAAAGGGGACAGAACTTGGAGTTGACAGTGAATCCAGCTAAGCCAGCTGCCTTCACTTACTCCCTTTTCCAGTCTGGAGAGTGAGCTCTGTTAGACTCATCTTTCATCTTATATTTAATTACGTGGTAACCAAGCTGAGAGCCAAACTTGCTGAAGGTTTCTGTGGGTCCAAGCGCTTGCCTAATCCCTAGTTCCCACCGAGGCGCATGAAGTAACTTGTTTATGTTCGCAGAACAAAGGGAAGGAAACGGAGCTGTGTCAGGCTCCAGCTTCGACTTAATGAGGCCGAGGAACAAGTGCAACCAAATTTATGTTGGTTTATTCGGAATAAAAACTTTTGCATCCTTGCCCAGTGGTTGAGTGGACCTATGAACCAGGAGGTCACGGTTCGATTCCCGGTCAGGGCACAGGCCTGGTTGCGGGCTCCATCCCCAGTGTGGGGAGTGCAGGAGGCGGCCGATCAATGATTCTCGCTCATGATTGATGTTTCTATCCTCCCTTTCTCTCCCTTCCTTTCTAAAATCAATAAAAAAATATATTTTTAAAATGTTCACATCCTTTACAAGTATATGAAAGAAAAAAAAGAAAGAAAGAAGGAGAAAGAGCCAAAACATTCATCTAGAGCAGCGGTTCTCAACCTGTGGGTCGCGACCCCCTTGGGGGTCGAACGACCCTTTCACAGGGGTCGCCTAAGACCATCGGAAAACACATATATAATTACATAGTGTTTTTGTGATTAATCACTATGCTTTAATTATGTTCAATTTGTAACAATGAAATTGGGGGTCACCACAACATGAGGAACTGTATTAAAGGGTCGCAGCATTAGGAAGGTTGAGAACCACTGATCTAGAGGTTCGAGAGGTGGGATTATGGGGGAATTCCCTTACTGTGACCCAGTCTCAACATTTTCTTTAATGAATGTGTATTATTTGTATAATTAAAGTAGAAGATGAACCAAATAAATGGATAGGATGACTAGTCCCCTTGTGTTGACCTCCCCTTCCCTCGGCTTTCTCCGCCCTGCCCCCTGCCCGCTGGCTCCAGTGGGTTTGGCTAATGGGAGACTCTAATGTGATGAAGCAAGAGCCTAGGGAGACAGGGGCATTTCTCCCTGCTCCCTGGCTGAGGAGGGGTCGGTGCTCAGCAGTGGCTGTACCCAAGGTGGCCCAGCCCCCACGGCTCTAGCACCCATTGGGCTTTCTGTGGATCATCCTGGAGATTGAAGGTAAAGCTTCCTGCCGTTGCTACAGCCTCTTGGCGCTTCACATCCCGGCTCCCTTAGCCACCCACCTTAGTGAAGGCGCCCTCATTGAACTCTCCACTGGGGACCAGCTGAGCTCCTCTAGTTTCTTGCCAAGTCCCTGGCTGGTACAACTTCACACTAACTCCAGCATCTCTGGTCTGAAGTGCTGGTGACAGTCTGATTTCACATACTCTGTCAGAATGGTGACCATAGCCCAATTTTACCGGCTTTTTTGATCTACAGCCTGCTTGATTCAGGTCAATACAATACATACTTAATTTGAACCTATTCGATGCCAGAAACACATTTTGAATTTGATATCTACCGATCTATGTTTACTCAATAAATATTTATTGAGCAGCTACTAAGTACCAAGCAAGGTCTTAAGCACTAAAGATACAACAGTGAACAAAACAGGTAAAACCCCCTGCTTTCGTGGACTTTATTGCGAGGAGTGGTTATATGGACTGAAATCCTCTGGTGACAGTATAGCAGTATTGGGGAGATACTAGTGAGGCTTTCCAGTCTAACTGCTTATCTGCGGCGTGAGTGACCACTTATAATAGCGCATCGGGCATGTACAGTCTCTGCTTGGATACTGTCAGTTACCAGGTATTTGATCCCTGCTCAGTCAGTCCATCACACTTGGGGGCAATTCTAATCCTTAAAGTATTTTCTCACATTGAGCTAAAGTTCTTCAAAGGACACTACGGGGAAACACAGGTATATGCCTCTTCATTTAAATATGTACTGAAAAAGCACTTAGTGATTCCTGGAGACGGGGTTCAGCGGGGTGGGGGGTGGGAGAGGTTTGCCCCTGTGCTATGGGGGATGGGGGTGGAACTGAAAAGGGGCACCACCCTCTGATCCCCATCTCCATGTGTCTCCAGAGCCTACGTTTCTATGGCTTGCCACCTGAGTGTTTTCAGAGTCTTAACAATCCCCAGGTGGACTTACGACTGGAAAAAATGTTAAAAAGTGTGGAAAATAAATGCTCTCCTTGCTCCTCCTGTGTCATACTTTTAGATGCAGCAACAACACTGTCCTCCGAGGCCCATGGTGTGGCCAGGGAGACAGACACTGAACAGCCACATGGGTAAGTGACAGCGTAGGAACGGCATGGGTGCTGTAACATGTAGAGGGGACCTGCCTGGGAGGGGGTGGTCCTGGAAGGCTTCCCTGAGAAGGGATGTGTGACATCTGAGTGCAGAGAAGGGGTTCACGAGGGGCAGCCAGGCAGGGAGAAGAGCTCGCCCATGGTTTTACTTCCTGCAAGGAGACTGCTGGTATACCTGGCCTTCTGCCCACGGTGACCACCCAACCTAGATACTTTTCCATGGACAGTCTTGTCTGCCAATATACTGTGCACACCACGGTAATCACTGTGTTGACTAATAATCCCCCTTATAAAGCATCGTGTAGTTTCCTTCTCTACTGTGGGGTGACTCCTTCCTCTGTGTATATCAGCTTTCATGGCTTTTCTTATTCCTCCTCCAAACACTGGGCAGAGCTCTGGGCAGTAACCGTGATTGTTCTCGCCCAATCATCTGGACAGGGCCCCTTACCAGGTGTGGTTACAGTAAACCACAACATATGCTTCCCTATCACGTATAATCAGATTCAAGTGAACATCAAAGGAGCCCTAAAGGAAGAGGGTCATGGAGGACAGCCTGGGGGAGGGTCGTCCCACTTGCTTTGTCTTGCTACTTCAAGGGGACTTACGGATTGACTGTGCACACTTGAGCCTTGAGTATTTCCCAGGATCCGCTGGTCACCATTCTGAGGATACCCAAAGCCAGGACAACTGCCCAGTGCCAACATGGTTCCAAACTTAAGACATCTGCTTAGGTGTCTGAACAAATAAATACGTGACAAAATGGCAACCCGCCGAGGATTAAGCTGCTCTAAGAGGATCAGGGAGTTAGGTTTTCACCATGACTGCTGATTATCATCCTAGTGATGTAGCAATAAAATCTGTCCCCAAACTTGAACTAATTTTATTCAGTCGAAACCATCATTTGCTGTTCATGAAGAGACATGTGGAAAGGACACAGACCTGGAGCTGAGATGTGTGGAATCTCAGCTGTCCTTAACAATTTTGTCATCTTGGGCAAGTCACTAACCTCTCTGGGTTCCAGATTCCCTCTGGATTAGTGAAATGAAAACTCTGGAGTCTGTGAAATTTAAGAACACTTACCCAGTCTATGGATCTAAGGCCCCATGGTTTTGGATGATGTATGGACACAATGACCCACTTTTCAACTCCACGGACAGTCTCTCTTGAGGCTCTCATATAACATGTGGATCTTAACTGTGGTCTCACTGTTACAGTCAGGTGACCACAAGCCGATGCAAAAACCAGGAGCATGTAATTCCTTATGTGGCCAAGCTTGTGATAGGCACCTAACTCAACCATCATCAACAGAAAGATTTCCCACAAAAATTCTGAACGTCGTCTGACAGCAGGCCAGTGTTTAGCATCAAGATTACGCTTTTGACTTCTTTAGTGACCTCATCTCCACTTTCTGCAAAAACCGCATTCTGAAAACCAGGTTACAGTGAAGATCACGTAATAACTCATTCAACCACAGGGGTAATCATTTGGGGTTGCATCTCAACCACGTACCTGACCTATAATATACTCCCCCAGAGGTTGCGTTCTGAGGCCGAGCAAGCAGAGGGTGACCTGAAGACTTGCTTGGCAACACTGGGTTTAAATTTCTTTCAGTTGAGGAACCAAATTTTGAAAGTTAGGATATTTCACATACAAATGAAGATTTCTGCCCTCTCCGGGGAAGAGCATGCCAGGAAAAGAAGGAAGAAGCATCCGTCACCACTGCTCTTACATTCCCATTGGCAGCACTAGGTGGAGCTAAGCTTGCTCCTGTTTTCCTGGCTTTCCAGCTCGCCGCATCCCCCACCACTCCCTTCAGTATGACACCTGCCCCCTTCACTCCTTTACATGATGTGCTTGTCCCTGGAGTCTAGAGAATTTGACTCTGGGTTACAGGCATAGATACATTTGGACACTACACGGTATCTAGGTTAGTCGTTCTAGAATGACCAGATTACCAGAAGTAATCTGGTAAGAACAATTTATTTCTCTTCAATGTGTAAATCATATGAAAATGAAAGAATTAAAAATATCACTTGTTTGTTATGCTATACAAGGGTAGGCAAAAAATAAAATATACCCTAAGATCAGAACTACCATGGACAGATTTCGGGAGGGGGGTGAGGGACTAATGTTTACAGTGGAGGGGTGGGAGAATATTAACTGCAGGTTAGAAAATCTAAATTGTCTTTACCATTGGGCCTCATGAACTCTTATTTTCATTCTTTATATTTATTCCTCGTAGCTCTGGCACAAACATACAGCACATCAATACATGTCAGAGTTTGTTCAGGGTCTCTGTGAGGGAATGAAGATGGAAGAAGCAGCGCAAATGGCAATTCTGCCAAACCAAACACTCCAATAGTTTGGTGTCATACTTTTTGACATTGAAAAATCCTGGGACAGTGAGACAAAAACCACAGCTGGAAGAATAACAAATTGAGAAGTCTGGCCACACTCGGGGGTCGGCCATCCAAGACCCTTCTACAAATACTGACGGGGGACTTCGCTTTGGATACTCTTCTGAAAAACAAGCCAAGATCAACTATAAATGTCAAAATTTACATATCGTATCCTAATCTCATAAAGCATTCATTTGTTGTTGTACCTTTTTAAAAAGTAAGAGGACAGAAGTTAAGGCTTAGAACTGCGGATCCCAGTCCCATCCAAATAAACAAGGGCTGTGGGATGGGGCTTATGGGAGTAAGTAGGCCCCTGACTTGGAAGAGCCCTCATGCATCTGACACTGAGCATTTACGAACACACCCAGAGGCCTTCATGATCAGCATTTTTCCTGGAAACGGGGGGGGGGGGGAAACCCCACCCTGCACCCCATGCCAGGGTTTACTTCTGTCTGAACCCTGAGATAAAATGTTCACACACAGAGGCCGGCCTCAGTGAGGATTCACAGACGTCCCCAAGTCTTTCTGAAGAAGAAACTCTCTGATATGTGATATCTTCCCTCAGGAGCAGGGGGAGGAAGGAGTGGGGAGGGGGGCGGAAAAACAAACCAGCCAGGGTCTCCTAATCCCCATGTGAGAGCAGCAGCGGAAAGCTTCCCCGAGGGAAAAAGTACTCCAGACTGAGCTGGGCCAAGCCAGTCTAACAAACTTCAACGACTGCACTGGCTTGTGTTTCTCATCACAGCTCTGGGGCGGGCTCAGGAGGCCCAGGCGGCACTGTGAGGGCCCGAGCAGAGCAGGACCAAGTGAGGATAAGCTGGTCCCTGCAGCTGTCTTCTTCCTTCCGGGGTGCGTCTCTGGAAACCCCGTGGTAAGAAAGTGAGGGAGAGAGGCAGAGAGAGAGAGAGAGAGAGAGGATTCTTCCCTTCTGCCTCAGTTCACCCCACTCCCTGACTTTAATTTACAAAGGTTCCTCTGATGATGAGCAAAACCATTTATAGTTTATGAAAATGAGTGCTCCGATGGCCTGCAAAACATGCTTTGCACTTAAATATTTTTTTGTAGACAGAGATTTTAATCTATGTGGACATTTTAATTCATCAGCTATCGCAATGGGGTTGTAAACTAGATGCTTGACAAATGGGCTCACGGTGGTTTTGTTAGTCCATTCTCGACACCAGCATTTTCCCAGGTGTGGGCCGGCACCTCTTAAATCACTGCTGTGGACTGAATGGTGTGCGCCCCCAGAGCCCTCTGCGATCTACATCACAGCTGTGGCTGTATCTGGAGACAGGGCCTTTACGGAGGTAATTAAAGTTAAATGAGTTAAGGGTTAAAGAGTGTCAGGGTAGAGGCCAGAGCTATGCCACAAGAATGTCACCTTATCTCTAAATGAAGCTAACACATGATCCTGGACTTTAACTTCCATCAAACTCAGGGACCATTTTATTTCATGGGTAACCATTTGATTTAAGTGATATACCACTTATAAAACACCCATCGTGGTGCATGGTACCCAATCATAGGAAATCAAGTGGATACTTCCTACTTGCCAGGCACTGTTCCACATGCTTCAGTACATTTCTCACAACCCCTTAGGACATGGTGCTGTCATCTCCATAGTATGGATGAAGAACTCAACCAATAGGAAGGCTCAGCAGGTGCTGCTAAGAGTTTGAAGCCCAGACAGCCAGGGCCTGTCCTCTCAATGCCTATGCAATCCCACCAGGTATGTACATGCACATCACAGGTCTACAGAATTAGAGCGCTTGGGATGTGCGCCTGGAGTTCAGAGAGGCGCTTAGAAACAGTTTGCTGCAAATTTCCCATTTTATTTATTTTTTATATTTTTAAAAAATATATTTTTATTGATTTCAGAGAGGAAGGGAGAAGGAAAGAGAGACAGAAACAGCAATGATGAGAGAGAATCATCGACCAGCTGCCTCCCGCACACCCCCACTGGGGATCGAGCCCGCAACCCGGGCATGTGCCCTTGATGGGAATAGAACCCAGGGTCCCTTCAATCCACAGGCTGACACTTTATCCACGGAGCCAAACTGGCTAGGGTCAAATCACCCATTTTATAGAAGAAGAAGCTGAAGACTGGAAAGAGGATCACCCAGGTAAGCTAGCCCAGTGGTTCTAAAGCCCAGTAGGCGTCGGAATCCCCGGGAAGGCTTGCTAAACACAGACTGCCGGGCCCCACCCCGGAGTCACTGGTTCTGTGGGTCTGCGGTGGGGCCTGAGCATTGCTAACAAGCCCTTAGAACCAGTGGTTCTCAACCTTCCTAATGCCGCGACCCTTTAATACAGTTCCTCATGGTGTGGTGACCCCCAACCATAAAATTATTTTCGTTGCTACTTCATAACTGTCATTTTGCTGCTGTTATGAATCGTAATGTAAATATCTGATAAGCAGGATGTATTTTCGTTGTTACAAAATTGAACATAATTAAAGCATAGTGATTAATCGCAAAAACAATATGTAATTATATATGTGTTTTCCGATGGTCTTAGGCGACCCCTGTGAAAAGGTCGTTCGACCCCCAAAGGGTTCTCGACCCACAGGTTGAGAATCTTTGCCTTAGATGGTGTTGGTGCTGCTGGTCGTGGGAACAAGATCCACCTCATCAGTGGCTGAGCCAGGAGGAGGCTGTGCTTTCCTCACTGTGCATCTTCCCAGGACACGGCGGGTACCAGCTGCTCTGTGATGGTGAGAGGCTGGGGAGGCTGGTCAGCCCGCTGGTCGCCCTGAGTGCTAGCATGGAATGCCTCTTCCTCCCAATGTGGATGAGACACCTGGACGGTTCCTGCTGGCACATGACACCATGATTCACTCTGACAGGGGTGCTTCATGTGACCTCTCTACCTACCCCACCCAGCACATGACCGATCTGAACATTACAACCTGCTCACTGACACTATAAATATTATCCTCATTGGGATCTGGAACTTGGCTCCCTCAATGCTAAACCTAGCAGGAGTTAGCAAAACCAGCAGGCGCTGTGGATAAGTGCCAGTATTTATTCTAGAAGAGGAGAATGATTACACAATTTCAAAGTTTCCTTTTGTTTACATTATAATTCAAAAGGGAAAAAAATTTTTTTGTTTATTTGTTTAGCTAAGAGGATCCATTGCCTTTCATTAAGATCCCTTGTAGAGTGAACTATTTTGCAATTAGGGACATTAATTACTGTTTAAACTGCCACGTTTAAACTTGCTCAGTTTTCATGTCATCATGGGGTGTTCTGAGGCTTAAGATATTTAATGAGTGCAAGGCATGAGCCTGGCACATACTACAGTAGGTGCTCAAAGAATGTCACCAGCTCTCAACATTACCACTCCTATCCCTTAAGAGAGCCCAGGGTTTGGACTGACTGCTTAGGCAAGTAGGGTGGGCCAAATGGCATGACGGAATGAGTAGACAGACCTCAAAATCAAAGCTCTCTCTTCTCCATTAGCAAGGTGATTCGGAGACCATGACACTCCAGAAGCATTTATGGAGCACCTACACTTACAAGGCAATTACCTGCTACCCACAAAACCTCACAGGACTTAATACTCGGCAGTCACTTAATGAGCCAAAGCATCTTTTCAGGATATCTGTCTGGCGCGAGAGACCTCAGGTAAGGCTTTTAGAGAACAGTTACATTAAAATGGTTTTTTATTTTGTAATAAATATGACTCAATAAAAAGCTGTGGGGAGGGGAGAAAGAAAAAAAGAAAAAAGAGAAGGAAAGAAAGAAGAGAAAACTAAAGAAAAGAGAGAGAGAAGGAGAGAGAGAGAGAGAGAGAGAGAGAGAGAGAGAGAGAGAGAGAGAAAGAAGAAGAAGAAGAAGAAGAAGAAGAAGAAGAAGAAGAAGAAGAAGAAGAAGAAGAAGAAGAAGAAGAAGAAAGAGGATGAGGAGGAGAAGGAGGATGAGGAGGATGAGGAGGAGGAGGAGGAAGGAAGGAAGGAAGGAAGGAAGGAAGGAAGGAAGGAAGGAAGGAAGGAAGGTTGGTTCTATGAGGTTTCCTGTATCCTTCCCCCAGCTTCCCCCAATGGAACATCTTGCATAACTAAAGCACAGACAGTATCAAAACCAGGACACTGAAGTCAGTTCAGCCCATGGAGTACATTCAATTTTCACCAGTTTTAAGGACAGTTACATTTTGGTTGTGAAGGACATAAAAATAAAGAGAAGAAATAAAAGGATGTAACAGTGATGAACACAATACTATCATCCAATGTCACATTGAAACTGGTTTTTGTACTAGCCATGAGAAAAAGATAAATGCTAAGCACATAAATTGTATAAATAAGACTCTGCCTGAAAAAAAAAGAAATTTAAAAGATTTCTTCAGAGACTGAGCTTACCAATTATAATAGAATTAACCTGTTTTTCAAGTTATCTCTAGAGGTGAACATTTATTAGTGAAGTCAGCCCCTTTGAAAGTGAGACGTGAACCCAAGATTTGATATACAGAGACCCTAACCCCACCCAAACGCACACACAACCTGCACAATTGACATAAAAGAATAAGTGAGGAGCTAAGGAGCTTCCTGTATCTCCTGGCCTGGAGTGGCATGCAGGAGGTACTTGGATGTGGTTACATTTCCCCGAGGAATCTTTGGATGGCCCATTACTGTTTTTATTGTAAGTTAGTGTTATCAATTCTTTAACGGTTCCCCACATATTTTTCCTTGAGCAGTCTCATTTTCATTTATATGCAAATATTAAAACTATTTCAATTAGCTGGAGTTGGTAAGGTTTTACTCTGTATCTCATTTTCATTATATGTACTCAGGTTAGGGAGACAAACCATTAATATGCCAACAACTTCCTTCACTAAATTATCTTTCAAAATTGATTCAACACAAGGTAGTTCACCACTGACTTCCCAGTTCAATGCATTTGCCAATAGTTGGTCCTTAGCTGAAATATTTAAAGAAAAGACAAGGAACAGCGTGGCTTCCGAAGCTCCCAAGAAGCAGGTTCTCTAGGTCCATCCGCGGGACTAGAACCGCTTTCCTGAGCAGGCAACGCTGTGGTGACATTTCTGATTCCTCTCCCTGGGAAAGCCGCTCTGGTATTAGGAAACAAAACACAGCATCTTCCCTTTGCACAGTGGGGAGCTGTCTGTGTCCACCTCCCACCAGCTGGCCGGCCAGCGTAAACAGATGTTCCAATGGATGGAGAAGCCAAACTGCTCTCCACTGCACACGAAGAGGTGGCACCCCCACCGGGGTCATCTGAATTCTGAATGACCAAGCAGAGCTTTGCAGGGGGCGCCCCGCTTCCTGGCCCGCCCTAGGCAAGATTCTGAAACAGGAGAAGGCTGCCCTGGACCAGACATCTCCACTCACCTCCCAGTTGAGTGTCCTGAAGTCTCCCCACTCCCCCGCCCTCTGCCCACCCAGAATCCCTCCTTCAAGGGCTGGTGCCCTAGGCTCAGCCACCCCACAAAGACTCTGAGGACGGGGACAGAGGGCTCAAATAACCCGCCCAAGGCACAAAGCTGGAGGGCTGGAGGCCTGGCTCCAAGTTCAGTGCTCTCTCCTGACCCACCGCCTGCCAAATTATTCAGTAGATGAAGTAATTGAAAATGTACTGTTCTATCCATTTTTTGAACCTCAAGAATTTACAAGTTGTTTGTAACTTCTGAAGAAATGTTTAAATGCTTACATGTATTCATATTTTAAAAAGTACTTCTGATGTGGTTTCCAATCAATCTTTAGTAAAATATAGCACAGCGTATATGTATATGTATATGTATATGTATATGTATATGTATATGTATATACATACATGTATTATGTGTATGCAAATATATACATATATATGCATATAAATTTAAAAAACCTCCAAAATAATCAAAACCAAGGAATTTTTCAGTGATCCTAGCGTAATATTTGCATATTTCCTTGGTAGTTCAAAAGCAAATTTATCCTTTGAAATACAACAAAGTCTTACATTTAATAGATAACATGTAGTAGAAATCAGCCCCTGTGAAAACTATCAAATCGGATTTCTAGAACCACCAGTGGACTCAGCCTTACGCAGACAAAGAACGCTTTTAACGAACCCTTACCTGGGGACCTCTTCCCTCTGCACAGATGACCTCTCACAGATCTGGACTTAAAAGGCACTTGTCAAATTATGCTCATGAATCAGTTATTCATTCTGCAAATGCTGGTTGGCTTAAGATTCCTTCTATGCGTGTTGCATAGAGATACTGTTGTTCAGAAACAGCCACAGAGTGAGATCAAGAGGCCTGAAGCAAAACAGGCCCCCGGATCAGCACCAACATGTCACCAAAGAAGGGAGACGTGCATTCGCACATCAGTGTGTATGTGTGTGTGTGTGTGTGTGTGTGTGTGTGTGTGTGCGTGTGTAACCAGAGAGTCAAAGTGTTTAATGCAAGATTAACAAGTGTCTAAATGTCACCCTCTGATTTCAAATTAAAACCTGCAGATTTTACGCCAGCTTGCTGTCACCGTGGGCCTTAAAGGGGCCCAGGGCTTGGGGGACAGGAAAAGGCATGCCACTCTCAGAGCACGCCACTTCTCCTGCTGGTGGCATTACCGTCGGCCTCTTGGTTTTAGTACAAATTCCACTGCCAGACTTTTCAGACTTTCAACGTGAGGTATCAAAGAAGCGATTTAAAGGGTATAGGGGCTTTAAAAACTATTTACAGAGGGAAGATATTCTGAAACATTTTCTGTGATCTGAATCCCTCCTCACAACCTTGACAGCCGGCCAGGGCTTTAGACACCACTGCAGGCAGATAGCTGGTGTTCTGTCCTCTCTGCATGACTTACAAAAAGAAGACCCCCAAGTTCACGTGACTGGTTGTGAAAATAGTCAAGAAAATCAACATTTTTAAGGTGAATATTCTATATTTGAATGATTATGTTAGGGATTCCCCCCACCTCCTTTCTTTCCGACCAGAGTGACCTAAACAAGTACACTTGGTCGCTTCATAGGCGTTTTCACATAAAATGCCCTTCCATTCAGGGAGGGCACATTTTGCTTCAAGAAAACTTCAACAGCCGGATATAGTTCATCATAGAAACTGTAGGGCCAGACCTCTGCAATAATGAGCATTTGAGTGCTCATGGTGGTTAGGGCCGCTGTGAGCACTGGTATACACTGTCACAACCAGTCCTTATAAGATCTCTATTATTCCCATCTCAAAGATGGGCAGTTTGAGGCATAGGCAGGCTATGTACAAGCCCAAAGTCACACCACTGGTCAGCAGCAGAGCCTGGATTCGAGCCAGGAAAGAGTATCAGCACTTTTCTCTCTAAGAGAGAAATACTTCCTGCAGTCTAGGACCCTAACCTGTAGAACAGAGATGTATGTCTAGTGAATTCCTAACATTTTCTGCACCCTTATCTCAAACTGAGACCAACCAGAGGTAACTCAGGACCAAAAAGCCAAAAGACGATGTGCCTGCTGTATTTGCAGCTTTTTAAGAAGTGTTTCAAAATGATCCAATATGAAAAATTACATTTGGGAGAACGTCAAGCTAAATGCAAGTGCTAAACGCATAAAGCTCAGAGCAACCTCTTTGCACAGAAGATGGGAAGTAGGGCCATGCCCAAGCAAGACAAATATTGTTCTTTGGAACAGAAACTTGTTGCTGAATCTTACCCTGGAGCAAAAGGCTTATAAACTTTTGAAAAAATAAGGCTCACATGGAAACAAAAACACAACAGCAATTCCAATATGAGACCAACAGATGCTGCGCGTCTTCCCAATTCTTTTAAAAGCCATTGGTGGCTATTAAAATGTCAATGTGGGAATAACGAAACACTAATATTTCTGGTATTCCAGGGGAAATGCTTATGCTGAAGTTTTTAAACTTCAGTTTTATAAAAATTTGCTAGCATAGAAGATTGATGGACGGGATGGCTTAGAAAGATTAGGCAGCTCCAGTTACTAGGAATCGACTAACAACCTCTCAGAGATGAGATTCACAGTCATGAGGACCACAAACTAATGACTAATAATAATAGCTAATACTTACTGAGCAGTCACTATGTGCCAGGTACCATATTTAAGGTTCTTTGAAAAAAAATTAACACAGTTAATTCTTACAACCACTCTAAAAGGTAGGTATTATCATCCCTATTTCACACTCGAGAAAAACAAGGCACTTAGAGATGAAGTAACTTTCATCTAAGTCAGACAACTAGTAAGTGGTAAAACTGGTATTTGAACCAGACAGTCCAACCCCGGGACTGAAATTTGACTCTCTCTGCTCTGAAAACTCCCTGTAGCTGAGCCCCGATGGAAGGACAGGGACCGTCCCCCAAAACTAACTCACAGCAGATAGAGAACAGGAATTTCTGCCGTGTCCCTTCGGCAAAGGCTCTTAGAAACTAGACTTATGACGCCTCTGGCTGATGGTTCACAGTCCCGTTAGAGTCCAGGTCCTGCATAGCTGGTTAGGCTCAGAAGATAGAGCGTCGGCCTGTGGACCCAGGTTAGATTCTGGTCAAGGGCATGCACCTCAATTGCAGGCTCCTCCCCGGCCCGGGCCCTGGTCAGGGTGTGGGCAGGAGGCAACCAATCGATGTGCTTTTCTCACATCGATGTTCTTCTCTGTCTTTCCAACTCTCTCTTAAAATCAATGAAAAAATATCCTTAGGTGAGGATTAAAAAAAAAAAAAGGAGTCTAAGTCCCTAAACTACAGGAACATGGAGCAAGATGAAGAGGAGCAAAGCAATACCTACCTACAAAGTGGTACCAGTTTGTTGGGAATGGCTTCTAAAGTCTTGTGTGCCACAGCCTCCATCTTCTTGAACTGTTATTTTTGCATCTTTTACTAATTGACCCTGTCTCTGAAGCCAGTCACAAGCTCCCTGAGACTCTGACCCAGGCCACTCATGGCTCTGCATGCCTGCCAGGGTTTTGTGCCAAGCAGCTGCTTCATAAGATCACATTGCGTAATTTACAGGTGCCGTGGATGCCTTCCCACAGGGGCTGGGCACCGAGCTGACTCTTCATGGATGTGATGGAGAGAGGGGTGGGGTAAGAAGGCAGCCAAGTCATGATGGCTGTAAGAGAAGGAACTCATGGGGAGTGGTTGACCTGAACCAAGGAATTGTACTGACTGTGACCAAACCGAGTAGTTACTGATGCAAGACCTCACTGTCTCTCCCAGGGATATCAGACATTATTTCATAGGCAATTCAGGTCACTGGCTGACGACACAGGGGAGGACGGAATCTGATATGGGCTTTGTTTGCTGACATGAGAGCTTCCAAGTCCCAGAGTTAGAATGATCAGAAAGAGAGAAGCCAAAGAGAGAAGCATTTCCAAGAAGGGAGGGGACAGTGATTAAGTCACACGTTTAATCAATGAATGTATTTTAACAAGCCAAATGATAGGCCACCAGTGATACTTACAGAGAGACAGTGACCCACAGTAAATCAGCCTCTATTTCCTGATCCAGGGAGCTCTGGAGAAGCTTCTACAAGTGTCCATCATTCCTTTTCAGCAGGACTAGTCTCATGTCCTGAGCCCAGGTGAGGCAGAGTAATCCATCAGAGAAGACCACGTGCAATAGAGCACAGAGATGAATAGCAGGGTGTTGGAGTTACCGATGTCTAGGATTGAATCTAGCTCAAAAAATCATGATTACGTGTGTGAACTTGGATAAGGTGTTGAATCACTTCGGGGCTCAGTTGCTTCATGTATAAAATGGGGGCAATTTGGCACATACCATAGATTACCGAGAGCACTGAATGAGAGAAAGCATATGAAGTGTTTAGCCAAGTGTCCTAGGACATAGATTTTCTAGCTCATGTTTTCCTAGATTCTGTAGTCATCTATTTGGCCTCCATAAGTTAAAGGCCAAGCTAACAGCCAAAGTTGTTTATATCTCCCTGCAATCCTGAGCACGGGCTCTGAAACACCTCATCTAACTTTCACACATAAAAGCAGTATTTCCTCTGCCCTCCTCACCGCAGGGCCAGGCACCAGACAGCTGGGGACAGCTCCTATGTGCCAAGGCCTGCTGGACTTAGACAAACCAGCTGATGCCAAGCAATTTACCCTGCCCTTCCTTGCCCTTCCCATGGAAACCACAATAAAGGCTCAGCCTAGGCTTTCCTCTCGCTCCTTTCTGCCTCCTGACTGACATTGGTGCTTCCCCCCGTGGCCCCTATAGCATGCTATGCCCCCGCCTCCTGGGAAATGTACGAAATAAAAATCTTCAGTGGCATTAGTCTCTCATGTGGTCATTCACTCAACTCCATAAATTAAATACTAGATTCATTTTAGGTATAAGCACTGAGACAAAGCTCCCTAAATAATAGCTATAATAACTTTTACATAGGTCATAAAATAGAACCAATTACCTTTATGTCTTATCTTACTGTCACTTTCAGAGTTTTGGCCTGAATTATTGCAAAAACCCCCTTAATCTATCTTGATAAATTCAATTTCTTGCTTCCTAAGACCATTTCGTTATATAGCGATCTTCTAAAACTCAGGATGTAGGCTACCCACCGCCAGGAAAGCTTGAAATAGTTATGGTCTATAGGTGAAGTCCAAGCTCCGCCTCTCGGCACTCAGGTCTTCTAAAGTCTGGCCCGGAACTGCCGCTATGTTGGACAACTCAACATTCCCCACAAACGCCATGAGCTTTTCATGCCTCTATGCCTTTGCTCATCCTGGTGCCTGCCCTTGGAATGCCCCTCCCACTCTTCTCCAAGCATGGAAATCACAATGCACGTGAAGACTTTGAATTCACTTACGTACTCTAATCGCCCCTGACAGTACATAACTAGATTAATTCGGAGTGTTCAGTTTGACTTAGTAGAATATTCATTAGTTAAAAATGACTAAAAGGCCCTAGCTGATTTGGCACAGTGGATAGAGCGTCGTCTGCGGGTTGAAGGGTCCTGGGTTTGAATCTGGTCAAGGTCACATGCCTGGGTTGTGGGCTTGATCCCCAGTAGGGAGCATGCAGGAGGCAGCCAATCAATGATTCTTTCTCATCATTGATATTTCTCTCTCTCTCTCTGCCTCTCCCTTCCTCTCTGAAATCAATAAAAATAAAAATGTATTTTTTAAAAAGACTAAAAGTGTGATAAGAGAAAATATTTACTATTAGCACTAATTTCAGATTTGGAAGTATCCTCAAGTTCTACTATGTGGTAAACTCTATACTGTCTCTTAGAAGTTCATCATTTCCTCCTCCACCGATATCTTCTTAGCACCTAACTCTGCCTATTCATATTATGTTTGTTGCATTTCTTTATGTTTGTTTTCTCTAGATTACAAACACTATTTTAAGGTCAAGGATAAGTGTTAGAAATTATTTTATCTTTGCAGCATACTCATTAGTCTATGCATAGCAGTTGCTTGATGAATATTTATTATTTCACAGCCCTATGATTATTCTAATTAAAATAAGGGGTTCTTATTAAATGATAATTACATAGTTAATTATGGGGAAATATGGGAAAAGGACTATATACCTGATGTAAATTAAGTAAAATTACTTAAGTCAAGAGTATGAGTCTATTAAATCCCATCAGAAACAGTGACAGATATAGTAATTTATTTTACAGCATTATTATCATATTTAGCCATTAACATTAATTATAAAGTGGGGCAAATTTTAATTTTGATTTCCAAAGAGAAAATGCTTTTAGTTTATAGACAAACCATAGACGAAGCTGTGACGTGCAGTATCTCACAGTTCATTTCATCCATGCCTGCAGTGGGCAGGCCATACATGGCGTAAGGTTAAACACTCCAGTTGGGATTTATAGAGGCCTAGCAGGCTACTTCCAATGCCACCCAGTCCTCAAGAAGGAAAGGGGCCATGTCCTGGCTGGACAGGCACCCAGACCCCCACTCCCCGCCCCCCTCATCCCCTGTTCCTTTAAGCCTAGGCTGGAACTTAATGAGGAAGTCAGGTTTGGGTAAAGCTCAGTCATGCTCTAATGGCTACCTGAAACTTTCCAAAGGCCCTCAATAAATATTGGTGGTTGGCTGGCTTTGTCATCTGACTTTTCATCCCAGAGTAATTGTTGAAAAAGAAAGTTGGCTGAGATTTACAGCTACCTCTTCTCACTAGGTGGGTGGTTGGGCTCGGGAAGGAATGAGAACCATCCCATTGACACAGGAGAAACTGTTCCCCAGCCAACACAGTGAAGGAAATAGTGGTTTAGAAAGAATCTTAAAAATCACTCAAAGATGATTACAGGCTGTCACTGAGAAATGAGGAAGGAAGGGCTTTCTTTTCGACTACAGGGTGCATAGCTCCACCATCAGAAATTATTATTTTATATGTAGGCCAATGGTAGTCTGTGTGCCTTTGAAAAGTAAAGAGCAATAATAACTTAAGTACCTGGTATGACTCACAGAGCATCCAGGTAGATTACACAGGCCATATATGAAAACTGGGCTTCTTACTTTATAACATCTTGCATGTTTCTAGAGTCACTGCTAGGAAACAGTCCCCGAGTGCCTACTCTACAAAGGACACTGGGCATGGGGATTGAGAGAGCATCAAGCCACAAAGCTCTAGCTGGGCTCACCCTTTAGCTCAGGAGGGAGGATGGAGGGTGGTGGCGGGGGTAGGTGTATAGTGCATGCTGCATATGCAAAGCTGCAATGAGTGACACAGCCCTCTTCCTGGTGTTCACAGGGCTCCACTGAAGGAGAACAGAATTTCCCCAAGTGCCCACGCACTGAAATGAACCTCCTCCCTCAACAAAGCAGGTAACTTAGCTGCAATTTAAATTGGCAAAGGTGTGCTGTTGACTAGCTATTGAGAAAGTGGGTGGGGAAATCATCTCCAGCAAACATATCCTTGGATAACTTTCAAGTCCTAATCCCCAGGGTTCATCTTGCATTCCTCGTCCTTCCTCTCATGCCCTTCACACCTTTAGGAATAAATAGTCAAAGCACAGTGAGAGCACCTTGCAGTGTGCTGAACGGCGGGGTGCCCATTTGGAAATACATGCACCCTGACGTTATTTGGGCAGAACTGGCAAAAATATAGTTACATTTTATATTTAAGGATGAAAACGGTGAGTCACCCAAATCCACCTCTGCCTTCAGTTTCCCTGCTCCAGTGAGGTCTAAGGGGGCTTCTTGGGTTGTGGCAGCTTCTCTTCAGTTTGCCTGCTCCTAGTTCCTGGGCCCAGGACTGAGAGAGAATAACAAGGTCGATGGGGCCAAGCTCATGATTGAAAAGACTTGTCTCAGTCACACTGCTTAGCAGCTGGGCTACTCTGGTCACCCTCAATAAGAAACATCCCCGGATACTCACTAAAGGCAGGAACCAGGCATTGTCAGGTCTCCCGGACGCCTGACATGTCACAGTGAACTATTTATATTACTTAACACACCTACTCCAGATATTTAGTGGTTCTATGGGGTGTGAAACAATTGTAACTATACATTTTTATGTCAAAAGTAGAGGCCCGGTGCATGGATTCGTGCACTGGTGGGGTCCCTCGGCCTGGCCTGTGGGGATCGGGCTGAAACCGGCTCTCTGACATCCCCCAAGGGGTCCTGGATTGCGAGAGGGTGCAGGCCTGGCTGTGGGACCCCACCGGTGCACAACTGGGGCTGGGGAGGGACTGCAGGAGGGTTCCAGGGCATGTGCGGCTCGTCTCCTCCAGTCCCGATCGGCCAGACCCCAGCAGCAAGCTAACCTACCGGTCAGAGCGTCTGCTCCCTGGTGGTCAGTACACGTCATAGCGACTGGGCGACCGGTTGAATGAACGTTCAGACACTTAGCATATTAGGCTTTTATTATATAGGATAAGATATCACTGCCCAGAGAATCAAGAAATGAAGCATAAAGACCATCTAGCTTTTTATTTCAAATCTCTTTCCTGATACTTAAGAGTAAAACCTTAAAAACCATTCATTTGTCCATCTCAAGATAAATTTGTTGAATAATTACTCTTTGCCAGGACCTGGACTAGGCATTAAAGATATAAAGTTTTTTTTAAAGAAGATTAATCTATAGCCCTTGCTACTAAAGAACTAACTGAAAATCAATACCTTCCTAAGAGTCTCTTCATGCTTTAAAGAACTTAAATATAAAAATGCCACTAGACTGAAAAATACCCAAAGATTCCTTCATGGTCAGGTTAGAAATTAAGGTATATTTAAGGGAAAGAGAATGAGATACAAAGGAATTAAAACCTACCATTCCATAAAAAGAAATGAAATTCTGATACATGCTATGGATGATCTTGAAAACATTATGCCAAGTGAAATAAGCCAGACACAAAAGCCATAAAGACAAATATGGTATGATTAGATTTATATAAAATATCTGGAATAGACAAATTCATGGTGATAGAGAATAGAATTAGAGGTTACTAAAGGTGGGAGGTGGGGAGAATAGGGTCTGCTGCTTAATGGGTACAGAATTTCTGTTTGGGGGGGGGGTGATAAAAACTCTCTTGAAATAGATAGTGGTAACAGTTACACAAAATTGTGAATGTGATTAATACAACTGAATTATACACTAAAAGTGGTTAAAATATCATTTTTAATATTATATATATTTTACCACAACGTTAAAAAGCAATAACGTAATATCCCAAAGCCCATTGAATTGTACCCTTAAATGGGTGAACTGTGCAGCATGTAAATTATATCTCAAAAAAGCTGTGTGGGTTTTTTTTTTTTTTAAAAAAAGACCATTCTTTACATGTTAACATATTACTCTGTCATCTTGTAAAGCTCTTAATATTCTTAAATAAATTGACCGGGAGCAGAAGCAGGTGATCAATGTTTGAAATACTATGATTCACATTCCTTACTAAATGCCTAGGTTTTACAAATCATTGCTAATCCTTTGGGCAGTTTAGAACACAGAAGAGCCCTCTGTCTTTTGGATATCTGGCTAAATAACTAATTGACAACCTTGCAATGACTAAATAACAGACCATTTAAAAAAGAATCTCTTGATTTGACTCTTCTTGAATACAGCCAGCCAGAAAAGTGTGGTTGAAATCAGTCAGAACCAAGCAAATGACAACCTTCCATTTTTACACCTCTCAGTCGTAGGTCAGCTATAGATCAGAGGGTGGCAGTATCTAGAAAAATGCCAGGCACACATGGGCTTTCGAGACATAGTCATTGAACTGAAAGAACAGCTGCATCTACTGCTTCGGGAACTGGCAGGGCCCCTGGTCAGATAAAAGCACTTTGAGGGGGTGGCCGGCCAGCCCAGAGAGCCCCTGGGAGCTGGTTACTTGTGGGCTCATACCTGCTTTCTCTGCGCGTCCCTCAGAGGTCAGTCGGCAGCTAGACCAAAGAGTGCCCTTCTAAATAAGTATCACTAAGAAGTCCAGGTCTAGACGGAACAGAATGAGGTCAGCTATTTCAGAAGCATTTCATGCCGGTGAACATATATTTCAGAAAAGGCCATCATAACCTTTTGAACTTAGCGAATAGGTGAGCCACTCCTGTTGCCTCGAAACAATAGTAACAAAACAAAAAATAAAAATAATAAGTGGGGAAACCCAGAAGTGAACTACTTTTACATTTCCCATCCCAGAGGTAATAAAGTAATATGATTTAGATAGAATTTGCTGCCAAAAGCCAGTAAACCTTTTCTATCCTACTAGTCAAATACAAATAACAGGGAACAAGGATTATATATTTTTTAAAAAGCATTTGAAAGAAAATAAGGTGGGAATAATAATCTTTTACTGTGTGGCTACTGAAGGTGCCTGTTTTTGACTAGACAAAGGGAAATTAAACCTCCCACAAGTGAGTTAGCCATCAAACATGGTCAGAAAAATAGACTCTAGAATGTCAATTCTAGTTGCAGTGGGGAGAAAGCTCATGAGCTCATTGTCACCTTCCTAGACCCTTAAAACAAATCACATAGTCATAGCAAAATGTCCCAAACATACCCTGGGTCCGAATCCCGTCCTGGCTCTGCGGGATGAGAAGCCTGGATCCAGCCCTTCGAGGAGAGCTTCGATTCCTCCATCCTCGGACCAGGGCCCCCACCATGGTTGTTGACAGCATGCTCCCCAGGCAGCTGTGGCCTGGGAGTGGGAGGACGGCTGTCAGGCTGCCACCTCAGGAGAATCCTGTCCACCTGGGATGAGGTGCTACACCCAAGGCAGACAGGTCTGGGCAGTTCCGCCCGCCTCCATCCTCCACCCACACACTCATCCATCTCATGTTCGCCTCCCTCGGGAGGCCCGGGAAAGTGTGGCCAATGAGACAAGCAAAAGCAGACAACAAGCAGCAAAAATCAAAATGAAGATATGAATAGAGTCATTCAATAGCAGAGGATGGTCAATGTTACAGCAGTGCCAATCGCCTCCTATGAGAGCTTCTTTTGTGTGTTTGTTTTTGATTCGTTCCCTGTCACTTAAGAAGTTAAGTCCAATTTTTCAACCTTTAAAAATGACTGTATGTGGGTGGTCCACACACCTATGCACCTATTTCCTCTCCTGAATAGGAAGAGCTTTCAGGCAGTTGTGTTTCCAAAGAGATCCATTCTTCTAGATAAACAGAATTTGTTTACAAAATATGAAAAGTATTTCTAACGTTCTGAGGGTTCCCTTCCCAGAATTATATCAGCTTTTGTGGATGAGAAAAGTTGACTAAGGGGATTAAATAAAAATTCACCATCATGTAAACTCCCAAAGGCTTTTAAAAAATGAATTGATTTCAATGGCCTAAGTCTTCTCTCTCCTGGTGTGGTAGCTGGAGTTACCACATGACTGAGTAGGTGGAACCTGAGCTTCATGTATACAGCACATTGCTCACACATGCCCCCTACTGGTCAAGATGCCAGGTGCATATGGGTTAGAGAGGCTTTAAGGCTGTCGGAGGGGCAAGGAGTTGAAAGTTCTAGAATCCCTTGGGTATCTCCACATGCTGCATTCATCCAGCCCGGGTGGTACTGAGATTGGATTAATTACGGACAGCCTAGGTTCTGATATTATGGATTGTCCTTAGGACTTTATGGATCATGCAAATAGAACGATCCATGCCCCATTTCACTCTTTCTCTCCCTTCCCCAGATACACCACATTTAATAAGATCAAGGTTGTTTTTGCAGGACAGGCAAATTCCCAAAACTACCCTGAACTGACAATAATTTTTCTCAGAAAGCTTACAGTTTACTAAAAAGCAGCAGTGTTTTGAGGAGACAGATTTTTACAGTCATTTAGTTGAAATTTCCCTCATTTGCTAATTATTTTGACATTTCCAAAATTTAAAAAAAACTTTAGTATCATTTCAGGTGGAGGGACAGTAGAAATGAAGGATGGGAATCTTAAATGGCATGAGAGCAGGAAGCTGCTGACTCTACCCCTGCACCCCAACATCAATGTACTGGGGACAGTGCAATCTTGGGGGCAGCATCTGATGAAAGACACAAATTCTGTTGCTCCCCGAGGTGTGCCTCTCCTTCCTCACTAACGTGGGGCTCCCTTTGCCATGGGCAGCGAGGGCAAAGGGCAAAGGAGCCTTCAACACTCTCAGTTCCTGTGACTCCTTCGCCGCCCCCCCCCCCGCCCCCCACACACACACCCTGAGTCACAAAGACGGACTGAACCTGCCTTCTGCTGGGGACAACCCTGTGGGTATAGGGTAGCATCTGGGGACAGGACCACAGGGGACCCAGGGCCTTTGCCTGGTCTTGGTTTGGAGGTGAGGGGTGAAGCAGGGATCTTGAGGATGGTCCAGGGTCCCCAGTCAGGGGGGCAGAATCAGGAGACTGATGGCTGGGGATGAGGCTGGGCAGGGATATCAGGAGAGGCCCTATTGGGACAACGGACACCAGCATCCTTGGAGCGAGGTGGCAGGGAGAACACAGTGATGCTGAAGGCAGAAGATGAGCCACGAGAACCAACCATAAACAACTCCTCACACTATCTCAGTGGGAGCCCTCCTTTGAGGCCTTGCTGCTGCCATGCAGCCGAGATCCCTATAAACAACAGACACCATCCCCACAGGGCGAGCCAGAGGTCCAGGGTGGGGGATATGGACTCTCGGACATTTCTGAAGCACAGCAAACTGCCCACACTCAGCTGTTATCAGCCACCGCGGTGATAAGGAAGCATGTGAGAAAGGTCACTGGAGCCAACTGATGCTTCCGATAAAATTCCCCAAGCCTCCTTCGTGTTCCCAGAGTCCCCTGGGCACACACCACAGCCCTGCTCAGCCGTCCACTCTCTTACATCTGTCCCACTCAACCAGCCATCCCCAAACCTCCCCGCACAGCAGAAACACTAAGTACAGATTCCGGGGCGCCTGCCGAAAGGACCGCTCTCCTAGGCCTCAGACAGCGCCAGGGAGCCTGCATTTCCTCCGGCTGCCAGCACCTTCCTTCATCGCCAGCCTGGGCTCCATCCAAGGGCCGTATGAAGAAACCAACTCACTCGACGGTGGGCTTCCTGCTGGCCTGCACCATCCCTGGGCCCAGCGCGGTGTGTAGCCAGCACACAGCATGTGGGGTGAAGAGAACCAACACCGTGGCCAGGCGTCCAGCAACATCCCCCCCTTGTCTCCACATCAGTCAGGCCGCCTGACACCTCAGCTTCCATGACATCCTGTGCTTCTTGCCACGACCCCCAACACCCCTTGGTGACAGGAGCCATCTCATGACATCACCCTGTCTTTTCTGCAGCCCAGACCCCTCAGAGCCCCCACTGTTCACTCGCCTGTGATGTTTGGGTCCAGAACATGACCTGTCAAGGCGGCCGTCTGCTGTCCCTTCACCTCCACAAAGAACGGCTTCATCTGGGCGTCAGGGGTCTCCGGTCCCCGATACTGTTGAGACGGGGTCTGTCCACGAACTCAAGGCTCAGCTTGCACAGCAGCCTCGGACACTTTGCCGCCCTGAGATTGCCGGTTGTGGCAGGTGGACACTCGGTGTCCAAGGTTTTCCCCAACAGGAAGCTGAGCAACGGCCGTGACTGCTCTGGGAAAGGCAGTCAGGAAGAGGAAGTGGAGTAATATCCTGCCCGTGTAGGTCAGCCCGCCCTTCCCAATGCTGCGCATGTACTTCCCGCCACAGACCCGCCACGGTGGCCCTGTGCCTGCACCAAGATGTCCCTGAAACAAGGGAAACGGCTCGGCCCTGAGAGCATGAGGTCACTCTCCCCAGCTCCGCCTGATTAGAACCCCCTCCCACTCGTGCAGAGGGACATGCTGAGGAAGGAAACGCACTTTCCCCTTAGACAGCACATCTAGAAACCCAGCACCAGCTGAAGGCTGCTTGAAGGCCAGTATGGCTCCCAAAAACTTAGTTCATAGATGTTTGCTTCCACTTTCCCACGGAGACTATGAGTGACCAACTGTTTTATCAATCTCATAAACACAAGTACTGTCCTCAAGGCAGTGTCTGAATTATAGTAATCTCCCCAACTAGTCTTTAATTCACTACACACACACACACACACACACACACACACACACACACACACACTAGAGGGCCTGGTGCACAAATTCATGTACAGGTGGGATCCCTAGGCCTGGCTGGTGATCAGGGCTGATTGGGGCTGGGCCAATCAGGGCCTGCCAGCTGGGGTGAGGGACGGGATGTGGGAGGTTAGCCGTTGGCCCGAGAGAGCCGGGCCTTGACCCCCCTGGGAAAGAGGCTGCATTTGCTGCCACTCACCCCCAGTTCCCAGCCCCCTGGCAGGATTGGGAAAGGAGGCAATGGTCACTGGGCTGGGTGCAGAAGAAATGGCCACCGGCTGCCAACGCTGCTGGCCGGCCATGGGAGGTTAGCTGTGGGAGCACACTGACCTCTAGGGGGCAGCTCCTGCATTGAGCATCTGCCCCCTGGTGGTCAGTGCATGTCATAGTGACTGGTCGACCAGTCGTTCTGGTCATTTGGTTATAAGGGCTGTTTAGGCTTTTATATATATAGATATAGTATAGTTAATCCTCACCCAAAGATATTTTTTCATTGATTTTTAGAGAGAGTGGAAAGGAGGAAGAGAGACAGAGAGTGAGAAACATGGATGTGAGAGAGACACATCAATTGGTTGCCTCCTGCACGCACTCCGACCAGGGCTGGGGATTGAGTCTGCAACTGAGGTACAGGCCCTTGACTGGAATTAAACCTGGGACCCTTCAGTCCACTGGCCAATGCTCTATCCACTGAGCCAAACTGGCTGGGGCACTCTGTGATATTGGTGAGGGTGGGGGGAATGTACTTTCTGCCCACATAAAATCCCCACAGCCTGGAATAATGCCTGGCACATAGTATATACTCACTGAGTACCTGTAGAATGAATGAATGAATGAATGAATGAACAACTGTTGTGCACTGGGGACTCTGGTATAATCAGGGTACATGGTATTTCTATTACAGCTGTTGTAATTTTTAAAAACATGCTATTGTTATAATTAGATATAATATCTATAAAGAAAGTGGCCCATAATTATACAATCATGCCCATGGGAAATATGATCTACTTTATCACACCAATTTTATTTAATGGATCCTTCAAAGAGAGCACTATGGTGAAGTGTGGGTTGCTGACATTTATCTCAAACTCAGATTTAAGATTTATATCTGCTATGCCCCTAGATTCCTATCTATATTGTTGAACACAGAGCCATAACGTTCAAGAAGTTTAACAAAGGACTGAACACCTCTTGCAGCTTAGCATTCATTGTAAGATTAGAACCTTGGTTAAAATGCATTAACAACTCTTAAACAACTTAAGAATGCAGCAACTCAAGTAAAGGCAACAGAGTCTTCTCATGTCCAACTCTGAATATAACTTCAAAAATCGTTTCCACATTTATTTTCTCCTCTACAAGACAAGGAAATCTTACATGAGCGTGGTACCTTCACTTACTTATGCAATTTAATAACAATTTGTTTAACACATTGGTTTTATGGAAAATTATTAATATTTTTGTCCTTTTTTCAGGCATTATCTATTTTTCTCAGAGATTTCTCTAAAACTATAAAATCAATGTTAACCTAATATGATAAGTCCCAGGTTTCCAAACCATATTTAAAAGGCACCTAGAAATGTTTAGTCTTTAATTCACATAATCATTCATTTACTCATGGATGGCTGGAACAGATTTCCAAGAAAACCTCAACATTTGGCAGCTGGAAATAACCATCTGCTTTAGCAAAACCTTTGTTATTTGTAAATCCACCCTGAAATCTGAACCCTATAAAACTGCAGAACTCTATATTAGATTGGTGCAGAACCTTAAACCGGAGAATGTGCCAGCATTTCTCTCTCTCTTTTAAAAGAGTACGCAGATTAATTACAGGGCGCTGATTGACTTGGATTAGTCTTGATCCCTGTCTGCAGAAAATTAATTCCTACCACTTACATCAATTAGATTGGGTCAAGATGGGTAATTCAGGCTCAACCGAATAGAAAAACTTCTGTTTACGAAGGCATCTGAAGTGAACCCCGATTGTTTCTGTTAAGAAATTATTCTTGTTTATATGTGGAGCATTATTAATGGCACAAGGAGTTAGATTTCTCCGTGCTCACTTCATAGAGTTATTATTACTTGCTCAGGTCCTGCTGAATTTCGGTGTTTCATTGGGAGCAGAAAAAGTGGGGAAACATTTTACCTTTTTTTGGATCCCATTTTGTCTCTAAGTATCATTCATACTAACATTTAAGGGGTCACAAATACTATCTACATTAAAAACAAGGGGATGCATTAAAAATAACTCCTAAGACTTCCTGCTTGACTCTTGCTAAAAACATTTGATAACAGACTATTTCATGAATAAAAAGGGAGCTAACTGGGTTTAGCTCATGGAATTTGGGTGATCTCACGCGGGTCACCTCCTTCTCACAGTGACCCTTTCCGGCTGGTCTGGACCTCTCCCTGGACCCACTGGAGGTGTATTCCTCCCCATCTCTCATCTGCTGTGGCGGTGAAAGGCTCCCATGCCTGGCAGTCCCAGCACTCTTTTCTTGTTTCTGAGCACAGCAAGGAAGTGAGCAGGGATATACTACTTTTATCCATAATTTTAAACGGCTATAGCTACCGCTCTTCACCAAATAGTATAAAAGATTAGCCATTTGAGGGATTAGGAAAGCTAATCTGTTTGCCTCAAGTTATATGGAAAGCAGAGAGTTTGGACATCAGATTTTGGAATTTTTCCTAAGAAAGACAACATTCTACATGAGGGGTTTGTCAGGTGCTGTGGCACACACAGGTGGGCCGCTGAGCTGGTCCTTGTCTGTGTGTATCAGAAAGGGATCCATATCACGGAGATGTCCCTAGAGGGGATGATATATGAACGGATCCCAGAAGAACAAACAGGAATAAATAGGAGTCAGCAGCCTGGAGCTGGGGGTGGGGCAAGGGGCAGGGACAGGGAGTCCCACGTGCACAGACCATAGTGCCAACTGGGGGGAACTGTAAGGTAGAAACTGTGGTGTGTGTGTGTGTGTGTGTGTGTGTGTGTGTGTGTGTGTTAGTGTTAGGAGTTATAAAGAGGGGGAGAGACAAGATTACAGAGGTAAGCAGGAACCAGGCCATGAAGGGTCTCATAAATCTTAACAAAGAGTTTGACTTGGTTGTGAAGCGATGAGATGGTTTTGAAAGGTTTGAAAATGAAGAGGACCACGATCAGCTCTGTGTTTTGAAAAGGCTCTCAATGAAATTCAAAAACAGACTGGAGGTCCCGGCCGGTGTGGCTCAGTGATGGAGCGTTGACTCATGCTCCAAGAGGTCACTGATTCGTTCCTAGTCAGGGCACATGCCCAGGTTGCGGGCTCAGTCCCCAGCAGTGGGGTGCAGGAGGCAGCCTATAGATGTTTCTATCTCTATTTCTTCCTTCCTCTCTCTCTCTAAAAAAAAAATCAATAAAATATATATTTAAAAAAAGAAAACAAACAAACTGGAGGAAGCAAGAATGCAACTAGGGAGATGAAGACCAGCGAGGAGAGATGGCAGCAGCCTGGATAAGGCCGCTAGAGTGCGGAGCATGTGGTGTGAGGGTTGATTCAACAGGGTTGGGGTGTGAAAGGCAGGGAGGAGCCAGGGAAGCACTAAAGCCTGTGGTGGGGGCACCTTGGGGCTGGCATTGCCTTTCACTCACAGGGGTATGAATAGAAGAGCATGGGAGTTTGGGTTGTAGGGTGGTGGGTGATGCAGGAAGATGAGTTCTCTAATTTTGAGACACTTAGGCTACCATGAGTATTTTCCCCCACTATAATTACTTCTTTGAAAACATTTTGGATATGTATTGCTTCAGCATGTTTGAATTGCCCTCGTTACTCCTTCAGATTACAATCTGTCTCCTTCACATTCACTTCTCATACCGCAGTTGCTCAATAAGTGCTTATCTCACGATATTCTTGGGACAAATTCCCAGACAGAGCACTGCGGGTTCAAAGGGTAAGACGAACAATTCTTGCTGTGTAAGTCCAGGTTTTCCCCAAAGGATAGAACTCATTTACATGGTCAGCAGATGCATGAGTCTATCTATTTTCCAGGGTTGGTTTTTGACTTCACTTCATAGGTGTAAAATGTGTTCATTTTTAAACATGTATAATAGTTAAATTTATCTCCATATGTGGTTCTCTATTTGTTTTATTTTGGGTGAAATAGCTGTGCAATGGTATCCTTGGACCACTTACCTATTAGAGTCTGATATTGTACCTCACATTTATATAAATTCATATGTACCGTCTGGTCAGTCGGACGGCCGGACAAACATACAGTCAGTCACTTAGCCAAATATATATATATCATGTCTAAGTATTTGCATGTGTGGTAGGAAAAAAAAGGGTTAGATTTTCTTCTAGAAACTGAGTTGAGAAAATCATAGTCCATTAAGGGCATTGGCTTACCTAAATTTTACTCGAGTACAGATGTATGAAATGCCCTAAATGAGAATATTGTGCGCTGAGATGTGTTCATGAACATATTGCAGCATCTAACAGTAAGCACTGCCTACAGACAGGCAGGAGAAAATCAATTTTGTCTACCAGGCTCTTCATCTAAACATTTAGGGACTCTTCTAGGACTGGAACGGGGGCTGAACTAGTTACAGTCTGCAGAGGTCACAGAGTGCACAGAATGTTTAAAAATAACGCAGTGCTAGCCAGATGTGCAACTGCTGGGCGATAAAAGGATCTTTTCATAGAACGGCGCTTACCTTTAACGTGTTTTTGGAACTTGTATCCATGATGATTTGCCCTTTTAAAGAGGATGCTAAAGGTTAATTTTCTATGGCATAAGGACTGCAGACAAATGCCAAAATTCTATTCCCAGACCTAAATTACATAATCAGAAATAGAGCATTCGAACTGCACATCAAATGGTCTCCTCTCTGGCAGACTATGAAAAAAAATCAGTGTCAGTGTTTGAAGTAGGCATTTGTTTATATAATGCAACCAACCATGACTGCCAAACACAATAATTAAACGCTTTAACAAGTGAGAAATCTCGCCAGAATATGTAATTTGAGGGGGGAAATCAGCAGAGTTGGTAGGTAGCAGAAAGTGCTGAATTATTTATCTCATGCTCCTCAGGGGCAGACACTCGCTGTGAGTCCATCTGCAGGAACACAGGAGAGAAAGGAGCGTGTCAGGAGGGGCCAGCAATTTTATTTAAATCTTATCTTTCTTTTTATCTCTAAACAGTGCTCTTCCCACACTTGAAAAATGAGTTCTCACCTTCTTTTCATCATAAAATTACCTGTGTGAAAATGAAATTAAACGTCTACAAAGTAACAACAAATAATTATATATTTCTCTTTCTGTTTTTTGAATTATCAACAAAAAATTTATTCTCCTTGACTATGCCTGTATTTCTCCTCTGGAGAGGGGAAGAGTCTGACTTTTTTGAGCACATGATAAGAGATTGCTTTTATGTCATTTACTTCTATAAAAATAAATGGAGTGTTATACCGACTCATCTTTAAAAATCCCTTGTAATGCTAAAGTCTTTGATAGGATTTTCTGTTATAACATTCAAAGGAAAAATGATAGTACATTAACAAATAGCTGAAGATCTTATGCATCAATGATAATATTGCTTAAAATAATAGAAAACATTCCTCAAATATGATATATAGTATAATCAACTTAACACATGTATATGTAAATAATTTAATTTATATATTAAATAGTTTATATAAAATATACACATGTGTCAAAGCAACAATGACTTAAAATTTTTGTATTCTCTTATTTCATCTAAACGCTATTATTGGTGAAATATAGCATCATTTTAATATAGGCTTATGGTTATCGAATTCGAACTTTCTGAAGGGTAAATAAACAATGAAGACTCAATTTTAAAAAATCAGTAGTGGGGGTATTTTCCTAATAAAAAATGAATCAAGTAAATTCTTTATAGCCTCTCACTGACTTTTATTTCGCTGATTTTATAAGGAATATGATCCATTAATTATATTTTAAAGACAATATAAGGTAAATCTTGTGTTTGTGACAAAGAGTAAACCTAGGGGCAAAGCAAAGAGCTGGAAGAATAATCCAGATGACACACTGAGGAGTTGAACAGGGCCACCACCTACAGCTACACACACCTGCCCTGCCTTCCACACGCCGCCAGGCGTTCATCACAAACCCCTCTGTGAACAGGGCCCCTGGAGTTGTATCAGCACGCCAGCCCCAGAGCTGTTGTACGTATTGCACAATTGTAAAACCATCCTTGATTTCCATGTATTAAATGTTTATTCTTGATTATTTTTTCTTGATATCTTTATAAAAACCCATGGGATTTATGAAAAAATAAACATCTGTTTTGTTGAGGGAGCAGGGATAAAAAGTAATAAAGCTGCTGCTGTCCCTTAATACAAAAATCCCTTAGTAATTCCAGGAATGGTTTCAAAAGGAAATTAGAAATACATTCTAAGGTCAAAATCTGGGTTAGCACAATGTCAACATGAAGAACATTGTTGGAAAGAACCTGATTGAGTTTAAAAATCATTCCTATAACTGCTTCCCAGGATTCTGCCGAAAGGACCTACAGACATAGTTGAAGTAACTTTGACATCAAAGGTACTTCAAGGTATTGAAGGTAATTTAGGCAAAAATTTACCCCAAAGAGCATCTCATGGTTTTACATGTTAACTAAAGAGCTAATTCTACCCTTTTGATTGAAGCCTGATAGGTTCAAGCAGAAGTAATTGCAAGGGAGTCAGGCGTCAAACTAGGTCAGGGATGGTCCCCTGTAGAAGCTCAGATGCCTTCTCAGCAGCTCTTCAACCCCCATCCACCCACGAAGGAGTCATCTATTCTTCCCCTTTGCTCCTACTCCATTTGCACAATACAGACAGCTCCCAGCTCTTTACAATGAGAAGCCTTGAAGGGTTTAGTCTCTCTCCATTTGAGGACTAGCTCTACCCCAGGAATCCCCTTTTGTGTCTCCTGAAACCGTGTAACTTGCAAATGCTTGCGTTATAAAGAAAGAACGGTGGTTTTTACAGCAATCTTATTTTAGCCGTCCAACAGAACTAGCTGGGGAGAAACAAAAGGCCCTGAGAAGGCTTAAGTTAGAATGTTAAAAATAAGTTAGGATTTGCCACTGCTTTGAGGCATCGCTGCCGTAAAATGAAAAGATTACTGCCAGGTGTACAAAATATATTGCTCACAAGAATTTGGTGCCCATTTTATTTACATTGAAGGTCAAATGAGACAAATTCTGTTTTGTATTATTTTGTACAAAGTAGAAGGACTAGAGAAACTATGTATTTTGTACCATTAAAAGACTGAAATGCTTTCCCAGAAACCAATCATAATAAGTAAAAGGAACACAAATTTTTAAATCTTTATCGTATACTTTCCCCCACATAACTTACATATAATGCACTGTGATTTTAAAGTCCTCTGTGCATGCATTTCAGGACAGGCCTGATTAGGAACACTGACTGGAATGCTGGATTCTCCCTTGGTCATCAGCCAGCACGGCTCCATGGAAACCAGCAAGCCCCAACAGATCAAAGAGGAGCGTAGCGCTCAAGAACTGTCCAACAATAGAAACGATGCTCAATATGGGTACAGTTTCTCGAATGGGCCATTATATTTCATCGTAGAAGAACTCAAAATCTAAAGAAATTGTAGGTTCTCAAAGAAAATCATAATTCCTTCTTTAGAACTAGACTACAGGGAGTTAGAAACTATTTAAGGGAGCCATAAAAAAACAACTCATTTTGGATTATGCTTAGAAGGAGTTTGGGTTGTTTGAGGCTCCCATGATCATTTATTGTTTTGTTTTAAGTAACAGTTACAGGTAGGGCAGCCAGTGTATTATGTCCTGTCCTGGCAGATTGCAAACAGCAGTGAGGTTACAGACAGCAGTGAGGTCCCCGTTCAGTGGATGTGTACACACGCGCACAAGGAAGCCTTCCCTAATTCATAGAAAAGCTCTCCCACCAAAGGCAACCAGCAAAATAGCAAGGAGACATTTAGACTCGATCTTCACTTTTATATTCCTGGAAGGACTGATTTGTATATAAGTATTTAGCCACTTTGTACAACTCATTTTCAAATACTTATGCTCTTTACGTCTCAGCGGTTCTCAACCTGTGGGTGGCAACCCCTTTGGGGGTCGAACGACCCTTTCACAGGGGTCACCTAAGACTATCGGAAAACACATATATAATTACATATTGTTTTTGTGATTAATCACTATAATTTAATTATGTTCAATTTGTAACAATGAAATTGGGGGCCACCACAACATGAGGAACTGTATTAAAGGGTCACGGCATTAGGAAGGTTGAGAACCACTGCTTTAGATACACATCTCACAGATAGGCAAGAGGTCTCAAAACCTATTTATACCTGCTGAGAAATCTTCCAAAGAGTAAGAAGCACTTGATAATAAGATAGTACTTTACTTAGTATTGTTGGGGAGGGTGTTAATATCAACTTTCATTCTAAAGGAGGGTCAGTTCTGTTTTCTACAGCTTCACTTTTTCCCATACGTCTGAATTTAGTTTCTCTAAAAGCTCCTGAGCAGTCTTGCTCAAACAAGGTCAACGAAGGGACAATGGCATCAGATCATCTATTACATAACAATTCCAGTTAATCGGTGGAAGCAAGGCATTTTTCTGACAGGCAGGCAGGCCCACTGAGGCCAAGTTCACCCATTACAAATTACTTTGGCGTTACCTGTGCTTTTCTCCTATTACCTGAGCTCCAGAGTAGGGCTCCATATACCACCTCAACCAACTTCCCTGGATTGCCAAACGTTAAGGAAAAAAGGAACAAATGCCATAAGCAGCTGGTGGGGGGTGGTGGTGGGGAAGAGCTGTTACCACCCATTTTATAGCTAAGAGAAACAGCAGCCTTTCCCCAGTGGTCTGTGCTGGTGCCTTTATGGAATCAGGCAAACTGATCCAGCAGGAAGAGAGTCACCTGCTTAGCCTTGACATGAATTATTAAATCAAATCATTGAAGCCTTGACAGAGGCAGGAAAAAAAATTCTACCTTTTCCTAAAGCTTTCTTTTCTAACGACATAGCATTGTTGGGAAAAAGAGGACAAGAAGAAATTTTGTCCTATAGTGATAGTGGCATAAAGGACTGCAACCTATTTAAGTAACTTGCACACAGACTGTGTTCTAAATCATTCTAAGTCCAAACTCAAGTTCTGGGCTCTGGAACCCATTTTCCCATAGATATAACACTGTAAAGGACAAACAGGTCACAAAAACGCCTACAGTGGTCTATTTAACTTGGTTGCCAAACACAAGGAGCCAGTCCTCCCGATGACAACCTAGTTCCAGCCAGCTGCCCAAGCCTAGAAGCCGGGAAGGCATCCTCAGCATCGGTCTCCAGTCCTCAGGCCCCATCTCTACAATCTATGTCTGAGAACAGAAAGTATTTCCTAACAAAGTAATTTTCACTTAAAACTCCATGAGCTTTGAGAAGCATCTCCCCGATTCTGCACAGAATATAGTTATGACTGTATGACATGCTCCGAAGAACAAAGCACTGATTGGCCTCCAGGCAGGTTCTGTGCATGAGTGACCCTGGATGGCAGTGTCAGCTGAACTGTGGGCACTTTCTAGTCATGGAGACCTCAGCAACTGAGACCAGAAGATGAAGACAACACCATGGCTGTTCGTAATATGAGACATGCTCTGCCTCCCACAGGTGCCAAGAAATAACTTGAGAGGGATTTTGTAAACGAATGGACAGTCTGCAGTAGTATGTAGGGATAACAGCCAGGAATCGACAGATTAAAATAAGAATGCAACGAATAAGTACAGTAGCCCACATCAATGGGCACTATTGGTTGCTTACCCAGCATCTATTCTCCACTTGTCACTTCCCAACAACTTATTTTAAGTATCCACCTCCTTGTCCCCTCTACTCACAGACATATAGAAGAAGTGGAACTGATCTCATCCCCAACACTATTGGTGGACCCTGATTAATCTAAGCCAATGAGTGCACAGCATTCTTAGTGTGGTTATTGCTCTCCATGATGTAAGGGGCCTTATCAGATTGGAAGAAGGGACTTATAGCTCATGGCTGAGGTACCTCACTTTCTTCTGTTCATCCATTTGTGTTTAGCAACCATCTGGTGACCATTTAGTGGAACCTGTCTGAGAAAGAAGCCAAGAAAAATGGCAGAGCCGAAAGATGAGATAAACTAAATCCTCTGTGATGTTCCTGACTCACCGCGTTAATGACCCTTAAAGGCCACACTTTCTCAAGAGCAGATTACTAGTTTCCTTGTGTTTTAGCACATTTAAGTAAGAATCTGTATTACAGTTGAAAATGTTCTATCTTTTAAAGTGATAAAACTCCAGTGAAACATTGAAAGTATAAAACCTTGGTTGGGGGGAGTGGGAGAGAAAGATGTAATACATAGGGATGTGCTTTGAATGTTAGAAAGGAAAGTGCCTTACATACTTCTAGCGTTTTTTCCCTGAATGGATACTGATACATTAAAATAAAAATTCTTTAGAATGTAAGTCTTCAATTTGCTATAAATCTAAAATACAAAATGCAAATGCTCACAAAACTAAATTACAGAGTGTAAGTCTTCAATTTGCTCTAAATGGTTCAGGAACCCCATTTTCCTGAACCAAGATACCTTATTATTTAACTCAGTTACTGAGCCACTGCTCAGTATATGAGAGCAAGCAAAACTAAAAACTTGCCTTTAAGGCTAAAACTCGGTGGGAGTTGGGGAGAGATAATTAATCCTCTCTATTTATAAATGTAAACATCTAATGTTTAAAGTGGTGCTCCCAAAGCATGGATGATTTGTTTAATAGTAAGTCTGAAAGAACTTCCGAGAAATGGTTGGAAATAATGAGAAGAAAAAGTTTCTTGGCTGTCTTTCAAGATGGTCAGAAGAATGATCACAGAGGAAGAAAAATAAAGTGTTCAATATCTCCCAGCAGGTCAGCTGGTCATGTCAACGACCCTCCTTCCCATCTGCTTTTTTGTTCTCTAAAACGATCCCATGAGCATCATAATCATTTTCATAAGTGTTTAAAGTTTCTCAGATAGGAAAGCTCATACTCATAAAAAACATAAATATAGAAAACTTTGAAAATTTATTTTGTGTCTAAGGAACACATAGTTGAGGCTAGTCTCTAGGTGTACAAAGTGGTAGAACAGTTCATTGAGCTCCAAAGGAAGAAAGCCCTATATTCCCCATGAGAAACTAGCATTTTTCTATTCTCTGCTCAGGCTCTCTCAACTCCACACCTACAGGCAGAACCAATTTAAACATGGAGCATGTTCCAAAAGACTCCTGGTAAGTGTATTTTTTTATTTCTACAGGAAAATGTGCTCCAGGTTCTAATGGTATATACAGGGTGAGGCAAAAGTAGGTTTACAGTTGTTTATATGAAAAATAGCATAATTACTAATACAAGAATAAACTGTTTTGCATACTCACAACTATAGACCTACCTTTGCCCCACCCTGTATGGTTCCCACCTCTGTCCAAAAAACCTTTTTAACCCATAATGATCCTCAAATGTGGGATCTACCCGAGCTTATCAGGGTTATAATGGACGAATATATGTCTAAGATAACAGGGGGGAACCCTGATGGGGAAGATGCATTTTTGAAAGGAGGGACAGGCAAAGATTTCCTTATCCTCTTTCTCCTCTCCTTCAACCTAGCACATTGTCACATTGGGATGGAGGACGGAGTAGGACGTTCCCAATATGTATATTTCTCCTTTCTACAGCTGGCTCTTCTGAATTTTCCCTCCTTCCTCCTTTCCCTAAGAGGCGCAAACTGGCCATCATTCTCATGGTCTCCTCTCAGGATACGAGGCCCTATCAACATTGTTCATTTCAAAGCCTTCCGCCTAAGCTCTTGTCACAAAATACAGTGGGGCCTTGACTTACGAGTTTAATTCATTCCGTGACAGAGCTCGTAACTCAAATTACTCGTATGTCAAATCAAAAAGTGAACGAGTGAGACACGTGATGCTGGGCTGATGTTGTGGCGTTCACTGTGACGTTTGCTGCACCCACTAGCGGTGGGGTATCTGAAGCTGGCCCGTAACCCGAATTTTAGCTCGCAACTCAAAGCAAAAAATCGGCCGAGAGACAGCTCGTATCTCGAAAAACTCGTTAGTCGGGACACTCGTAAGTCAAGGCCCCACTGTAAATAAGAATGCATGGGTCTTCGAGTATCAAAATTAAAACTGGGCTAAACTGGAAAACAAACAGACTTGGAAGTGCGATGCCATTGTCTTCTCTCATTGCTCTGATGTGTCCATGAGACTCTCCTGGATCCCCCTGTGTCTGGATTACTGCCATGTGATAGCTCATGTGTGCACCTCTAGCGTCCAAAATCAAGATACATCACATAATACGAATGGCTTGTGCCTCATTCTCTAGTTGTGGGAGGTTCTCTAGGAGATGAGGTTTGTCCACAAATTTTGGAATTTCAATTGTCTGTGGGAACCACGGGGAAGAATGTTGGTCACGGGAACTGGCCTCCCAGTGACCCACTGCGTCTCTGGTCCAGTTTGGATTAATAAGCTGTATTTGCTGGAGGACTTCCCATGCACAGCTTTATGTTTAATGAGGGGAAAATACACTCCGAAATACTTTTCAATGAACTTCTGGAGAACAACCCTGGCTTAAACTGCAGATGGCCCGCACACACGCACGCTGTGCATACACACGGTTCTACTGACGGCATTCTTACCGGTTCCCGGTCTTTCCCTACAGAATCCTAGTCTTGAATGTTCCAATGTTCTCCAAAAATTCAACATTTTCTCTTGAAAGGGCATTTTGCTAAGAGACAGATCTTTCTAGATCCCAGTGGCGGAGTGTGTGAGCCAGCCTGCACCTCTGCGCCCTCTGAGGCTTTATCTAGCATCTTCTCACAGGCAGACGAGTGAGGCTGAGGGCACACGGTGAAGAATTCAGTCACCGAGCCAGGCATTCCATGGGGGGACACCTTCCCAGAGCTGGCGGAGGGTGTGGCTTCCAACTCTTCACTCTGTCCTGGACCCCAAGAAGGAGAATGCCTTTCCCCAAAGGATCTCGCACAGTTCAGTTTCACAGCTCTGAACCTGGCAGGCCAAGGACACCTCTGTTTTCCTTAGATACATATTTCAACAAAAATTACATTTCCTATGTAGGCAAAATATTGCCACAATTAGTCACATATATTTTGTTTAGGAACAGACTAAATGCAAGTGCATTTAAATGTGATTTTTGGATGGGACACACAGGTTGGCCTATGAAACTTGCCTACAACTTGTTTCCAATGATTTGTCTTTCGCCAACCCTTATATTGTTTAAAGAGGGTGCCCCCAAACCTCCAGTGAAGATCAGAAGTAAAGCATGGAGTTTTAAAAACCGGCTCGGAATATGCAGTCATTAAGTAAAGGGGGGAAAGCCCATAATTAGCCAAATGACCCCTTTGGTTTAAAAGTGCCACCACATCGTTATCTCCACACGAGACCTCTTCTGGCTCTTCCTCGGGCTTATCTTACAGGACCATTCTGCCCACCAGACTCGCCCAAAGGAAAACCCGCAGGGGAGAGGGAAGAACAAGTTATCTGGGCTGAAGAGGCACAGAAGGAAAATGGAAATCCACCCAAGGAAAGATTTAAGCCTGGAAAACAATAAAGAAAATGAAGACAACCAGAATATTTCTTAATTTGAAGTTACACCAAGAAAAGCGCATGATGTGTTTTAAGATTTCCCAGGGTTTTTTAAAAAAAGACAGTTGTACCAGCAACACTGGACAGTAAACTTTCTTGGAATTTTAAATTTTACTCTGCAATATTTTTCACACTCAAACTCTGAACAAAGAAATGTGGGCGAATGCTAGAGAGAGGCGCCAATCTGTGAACGAACTCTACTTAAATCCAACTCAGTTGATGGACTGTTTACAAGTGTAGTGAAATTTCTTAATTTTGAGTCAAAAGAGTTTGTGAATAGTTACGTACAGGCGCCAGGCTATGGACCACTTATGACCTGGTCCTGCCTCTACATTCCTTTAGCCCATTAGAGCGGGATTAACAGCTCTCAAGGAGGCATTTCATCGAGAAGCATTTTCAAGATCACAAAGCAGTGTCGAGAGGCACCGCATAATTAAAATTGCTAAATGAATTGTTCAGGGGGAACTGATACAGCAGCTCAGAGGAGGGGGCAGATAAAATCAGGCTGGAGTAATTTAAAAAGGAGGAGAAATTTGAACTGTGTTTAAAAGGACAGATAAGGTCTAGATAATAGCATTACTGCCACTGCCCTCTCGCTCCGTCTGAGCGCCTGCCAAGGGCCGGCCCTCCCTGCAGCGGGCATTGCCCACGTCCTCTCCAGGTCCGCAATCCGCTGGAGGGAGGTAACTGGTGTGATGTTATAGATGAGGATGGCGAAAACCTGCCGGAGCCTCCCAAGGAGGAGGTGGGCTGAGACCCACACCCAGGACCAGCTGACCCCAGAGCCCACTGTGTTTCTGTCCCACCAACTCCATGAGCAGAGAGAGGTCTGGGAGACACAAAATACACTCTTCTGGAACAGCTGACTTAGAGATGGGAAAGAAAAAAGGTTGGAGCACAGGGAGCGAGCACCGACATGCCACGGTGAGTCTTAGACCAGACACCTGACATAATTAGCCCAGCACTTTGGGTGGACCAGGCTGGTGGGCGGAATGAACTGGAAGCTCCAGAGTTCAGGAAAGAGAGAGAGGACCTGGCCCTTCTGCCCCAATATGGCAGCACGAAGGCCTGCATGGAGGGGCTGGGGTGGCACTGCACGCTCCCTGGCAGTGAAGAGCCACTGGATGTGGATTTGCACTTGGGTATTTTTTAAAGATATTTTTATTGACTTCAGAGAGGAAGGGAGAGGGAGAGAGAGACAGAAGCATCAATGATGAGAGAGAATCATTGATTGGCTGCCTCCCGCACGCCTCACACTGGGGACTGAGCTGAGCCCGCAACCTAGGCCTGTACCCTGACCAGGAATCGAACTGTGACCTCCTGGTTCATAGGTCGATGCTCAACCACTGACCAATACTGGCTAAGCCACTTGGGTATTTGTAACCAGTCATGTTTCAAAAACTACCAGTCGTGTGGCCTTGGGCAATGACTTAAACCTCAGAGATCTTCAGTTTCCCACATGTATACATGTACAGCCTGATTCATGATAATAACTGCACAGGCTAAGAGACTAAGGAGAAGTAGGTAGTATGTAGTTTGTGGTAAAGGCTCAAATGTTCTCTCTCTCTTTTTTCCTTCATAAAAGGTCATGGAGATGGAAGAGAAGAGAAGAGACAGATGGCCAGATAAGTTTAGTGAGATTTAGTGATAAATTAGATATTGAGGGTTGGGGTGGGGAGATAGACGAGAGAAAGATGTCAAATGCGCATTTGAAATGATAAGCCCACATGAAAATATCTTCATTTTTCTCAAATAGGAGTTCAGAAAAAGCGGCAGTCTTAGGAATAAGTGGCCTTAGGGGTGACGGGGAGAACCCTAATTGGAAACACCCAGAAAGAAGTAGATGAGACAGGAAGCCTAGGAAGAAAAGGGAAACCAGAGCAGAACAATTTGGCAATCGCTTGCCTGAGAGCCCAGTTGCTATAATATTCCATTGGGGAGGACCTTGTGAAATTGCTAAACTGTTCTTCTTAGAGTGACTAAGCTTTAGAAATCAAAGGAATGTATATGAAGTTACCACATTTTAAGAAACCAGACCCCACATTTTTTAAGACAAAGAATATTAAAAGAAAATAGTCTACTTAATACAGGACTTAAGATCAATTGCAACTCCATGTCTTTCGATTTTAAAGCACAATGATGGCTTTAATGCCCTGCTTCCCTCTAAGACTCCTTATCGCAGATGTAATCTCCCTCCCGAACAGGCTCTCCTTATGGCGCAGAAAAGGCTTGGTGTGTAAGGCAATCAGAAAACACAGATGCCAAAGCATGCAGACCTTGAAAAATGCAGCTGAAATGGCGATGGCTGGGATTTGAATGAGACAGAAGGAAGGGGTCAAGACACCCAGACAGGGCGGGGGGAAGGGGGGGGGGAGTGCCGGCTTTATTCCGTCAACATGAATATGGGCCTAGATTACCTAAAGCCGAGGTGGATAATTCTGTTTTGCTGACTTCTTAAGCTTGCCGAATCTGGTCCCATGCTTCCACAAGTTTGTCAAATATTACAACGAATTCTCTGTTCCAGACACTGGATTCATGATCCACTGCTGTTGAAAGCAGGTCTGGGACCGCTGAGCGCATATGACTCTTTTGACACTTTATGTGATGGTCTTTCCATGCCGGTTAGATGGTTGCTGGGTGTGTGGCTCCTCCCACAGGGACAGTTCACAGCATGGCTTCAGCTCATTTATATTGCTTCTAATTCTGCAACTAATAAACTGATGCCTGTGTTTGTGCTGGCCACTTCCTCTTTCCCATACTTGGCCTTAAGTCTGCATTTACCAAACTACCTTCCACAGAACAACATAGTAATAAGTAAAAAACAACATAGATTAGCCTGGCTGGCATGGCTCAGTGGTTGAGCTTCAACCTATGAACCAGGAGATCACGGTTCGATTCCCCGTCAGGGCACATGCCTGGTTGCGGGCTCGATCTCCAGTGTGGGGTGTGGAGGATGCAGCCAATCAATGATTCTCTCTCATCATTGATGTTTCTGTCACTCTCTCCCTCTCCCTTCCTATCTGAAATCAATAAAAATATTTAAACACACACACACACACATATAAACAACATAAATTTAAAAAGTAGTAGGCGGGCAGGTTGCTGTGGGGTGGCAGGAGGTATTCCGTGGTTCAATAAGTTTGGGAAATCCTGCGGGTAACACCTCCACGTTGAAGACGTAGAGTTCAGGGCAGAACAGTAAAGGCTCGCAGAAAACGAAACTCATTAACGTTGCTTAAATCCCAAGCTTACTTGACCATGAACCCCTTCCCCCCTCCTTGTTTTTGACTGAAGCCTCTGACCATAATTCCACAAAACTGAGGACACAGCGTCCTGGGAGTTCCCTAATGCTCAATGCCAGGAGTGGGAACTGGTTCCTCATTCCAAAGGCCATCCCTTTGGGAGAAAAGAGGCACCTTTTTCTTTAAACTTAGGTCCTTCTCCTCTCAAGAACGGCTGGGGGCCCTCTCATCCCCTTCATCAGATGTAAGGAAGGACCTACAGTGAGGAAGTCCTCCTCTTCTGACCCCACCCCCAGGGTGTCCAGTCCCTACACCAGCTAAAAGTATGCAAACTTCCAGGTGATCTTTTAAAAAACATTTAAATTGGGGTAAAATACAATTTACTATCTTAACCATTTTTTGAGTGGACCGTTCAGTAGTGTTAAGCACTTTCACAAAGTTGCACAGTCACGCTCCAGAGCCCTTTAATGGGAGATATGTTTGAATGGAGGAGAGGTGCCCAATACTCAGAGTCAAATCTGCATGTCTGTCTGAATGCCGTTTTATATTTTTGTAACTACTATATTTAGTTATTATAACACTTCACCTTAGATTATAATTTTAAAAAATAATTTTCATGACACCACCATGTCAAGAAATAATCAGGGGATTTTTTTTCTCTGAAGAAGCTGAGGGAAAGCATCGCCATGACTTTTCAAAGATTACACACTGTCTTCCAGCACTGTGCCAGGAATCGCACTGATGGTTCTATTCTTAGCAACGTCTAGCTCAATACAACCACCTATTTATTCACAATGTGAATCATTTATGCTGTAGCCACTGATAATTCTTCTATTAGCTGCCTTCCGACACATCTATCCACCCTAAGTCGGCACTTAGAAGGCCCCGGGAACACAGTGACAAGGTCACCTAGAGGACATGGGGAGGGACCTGTCGATTCCTCCCCAAGCACGTCTTCACCATGTTGTCTGTAAGACGCAGGGGGAATAAGCTGCAGTACTCCCATCCCACAGAGCCTGCAGCTGAAAGACTACACACTTTTGAGGTGATGCAGAAGCAGCTACTGGCTGGGGATGGGTTCAATGTGAAGTCCTCCTGCGTCTGCTCATAAAAAGGCAGTGCGAGTCCTCAGATAGGGACGCAAGGAACGCGAGTGATGCTTACCCTCTAGAGAAGAGCACGAGCACATAGTAGGGCCACAAGGCAGTCATAACAAATATAGGGAGAAAACAGACCATTTGTGATCTTTGGCATCTTCACTATAGCACCCCACTTTCCTGTTTCCCCTACTCAGCAGTGTAAGGGGCTTGGCATCTGCGAGCAAGAAGTCAAGATCAGGATGCCCTGAGCACCCCAGGGCCTGGTGCGTGCCCTGGAACATTTAGTTGGCATCTTACTTCTCCTCGGGCAGCTCTGTGCCGTGTGCTTCTAGCAGTGACTTCTCCCTGACACACTTTCACCAAAGAACTGGGGCAGGTGAAACCCTGAATAAGAAGGCACTGAGAGTCAATGCAGGGGCAAGAATATTCAGGAAAAAAATGTGGTATATCTGAATGTGTGTGTGTGCATATATATATTTTTGGCAGTACTTCAAAATGTAGTCTTGAAACTGAATCTCTCTCTCTCTCTCTCTCTCTTTCTCTCTCTCTCTCTCTCTCTCTCTCTCTCTCACACACACACACACACACACACACACACACACACACACACAAGTCATACCAACAGAAGGAAATAGTGCATTCTAGTTCCTCTAGGGTCAACAAACTATGAAAAATAGGTTCTGATTTCATAAAAGTTTATGTAAATTAACAAGTATTACTAAATAAGGTTGGTTGATTCCTTCTTATGAGACTTATGTCCTCAGTAGCTGGAGAGAGGGCACATCTCTCCAGAATTCTCTTGCTTTCCTAGCTTAATTTGATGAAGTGGTGCCAGTGACATATCCTGGCTTGCTTCCCCAGAGAGGACAGCTCGTACATACAGATTGTGGATAACAGACTGGTAGATTATTATTTTATGTTGATGTACTACACATATATTTTTTTGTATACCTCCCCAGGCACTTGCTAGTTTGAGAACTGGAGGTCTGGCAGTTCACTTATGTACCCCAAACAATTTCAGGACACTTTAGAGGTGTCTACCATGACTTTTCTTTGGGGTATGGTGTTTTATCAATTTAATAACATGCAATTTACATTTAAAATAAATAACTTTCTTAGAAATGCAGGCGCATTTTTCCTCCGGGGGAGGGGGGAAGGGTGGGAAGAGGGAGCTTGGGGTAGTTTGAACCAGCCTGAGATCAGGATGGGTGAGGCGAGCCCAGCGGCACCACTAAGCTGGAGAAGGCTGTTAGAAAGAATAGCTTTTGTGCTGCTATTTTAATTTAGTTCTAGAAGACTCAAAAGATTCCTTCCAGCCCAACTGTCTGTTTTGTGAAAGGGCAAACTGAACCTCGAGATGAGGACTGACCAGCACAGCACAGCCTCACCCCTCCAGGCACTGGGCTTGGAGGGCTTGGCCCCTCCGGTGCCAGGTCTCCTCTGCTATTACCACAAACCAGGAGCCTGGAGCCGTGGTGAGCAGAGGAGGCTGGGACAGGAGCACATGACTCTTTCAAATGAGGACATTAGCTCATTCATTCTCTCAGCAAACATTCGAGCTTCTCTTGGCTTTTTCTAGAGTATATGGCAACGAACAAAACATTCAAAGATCCTGGCTCTCGGGGAGTTTATATTTGAGTGGGTACCGCTTTTGAAGAAGCAGTCCCCCAGACACGCAACACACTCACTCTAAATCAGCACGTCATTTTCAGGAGATATTCTGCGCACAATTTACATGGTCACTGCAGTTGCAGACTAACAAAAATATTTCCTCCCAAACTAGATCACGGTTTCAGAAGCAAACAAAACCAGACCAGCCGAAGTAATTGAAAATGTTGTATATACAGGAATACAGATGAGCAATTACGGAAGAACTAAATAAAAGTCTCCGCTCTGGCAGCAGCAGGAGGCGGGGTGGGGGGGGGTGGGGGGGCAGCGGCGGGAGGGGGAGAGGCACTCCTTCCATGGAGCACACACCACTCAGGACAGAAGGATCCTGAGCCCAGTCTTGCTCTCCCTCCCCTTATTTTCTACAGCAAACAGAACATCAATGGGTCTCTCAAGGGAGAAATTTTCTGTTTTATTCCAAGAAAACATAATGAAGTACCACAGCTATCTAAGCTAAGAATAGGTCATCTCTCCTTGTAGCTAGAGTCTGGCTGATGAGCACACAAGTGTATAAACTCATTTACAGAAAAGATGATCATTTATGAAAAAGATTACTTCTTTAAAAAAAAAAGCATTCAAGTGACTGAATCTGGCTTGGCCGGTGTGGCTCAGTGGTTGAGCACTGACCTATGAAAACCAGGAGGTCACGCTTCAATTTCTGGTCAGGGCACATGTCCAGGTTGTGGGTGTGATCCCCAGTGTGGGGCTTGCAGGAGGCAGCCGATCAATGATTCTCTCTCATCATTGATGTTTCTATCTCTCTCTCCCTCTCCCTCACTGAAATCAATAAATTACATTAAACAAACAACAACAACAAAAATGATTGAATCTGTCACATATGTAGAGTAAGCCTGACCGTGACCCATGGCATTTTTTGGCTCCTTCTTCCATAAAATAATATTAAAAATGATATTTTATGAGTGCATTGATATAAAGAAAAATATTATCCAGGTTGGGTTCGTGATGATATATTCACTATTATCATATTTATTTTATCCTGCTTCTAAAAGAAGTTAAAATTAAAACATTTTCGTGGCCACTAAAAGCATCATAGACCCTGGGCACTGTGCCTAATGGATAAGTCAACTCGGAACCACAGGCTCTTAATGTTTTGGACACTCAGCATTATAGTCATAAGTTAGGCTGAAATCTTCTGGGACTTTCTTGCCAGTAATGATGATCTACAGTTAGAAAACCATTGTTTTACCAGTTAAAAAAACACCAGTGAACTCTGAACTCTAATTCAAGCAAAGTCATCTTTACTCCATTAAAATACCACCTGTCCTTGTAATAACTCTGAGTACTTCAAGAAGAAGAATGCCTTGTATCAAACATTTATGATCCCAACAAGGCGTTATTATTTTGCTAGTTAAAGACAACAAAGCTCGAACCCACTGTAAAACTTAGGCTTTTAATTTTGTTTTTATTTTGCTGTTTGTTTAAACAGGAAGACCTAGTGTAAAATGGAAAATATAAACTTGTGAGTAAAAAGTGATAACATTATACCCACCAGACTGAGTTTCTTCATCTGTTCCTATCATCTAGGAAGCATGTGATATGTACTTGAGCAATGTTAGTTCAACATTTCAGGTCTTGACAAATGGCTTATAATGTGGTCAGAGTATGATAAATTAAAGTACTCAGGAAAGAAGCAGAGTAAAATAATTGGCTAGACTTAAAAAAAAAAAGAAAAAAAGGGCATATTCCCTTCCTTCCCTGGCCTTTTATCATCATTGTGGCTTTACAAATACTGCCATCACAAAAGTGCTTGAGAGTTTAAATCTTGAAGAAAAAGAAGTAAAAAAGGACAAGGAGAACTTTTCTTGCTAATGAGAAGCATTTAAACTATTACCTAAAGGCCCAGCCAGTGTGGCTCAGTGGTTGAGTGTTGACCTGTGAACCAGGAGGTCACGGTTCAATTCCCGGGCAGGGCATGGACCCCAGTCGGGGGCATGCAGGGGGCAGCTGATCAATGATTCTCTCTCATCATTGATGTTTCTATTTCTGTCTCCCTCTCCTTTCCTCTCTAAAATCAATGAAAATATATATTTTTAAAAGTTACCTAAAGACTGACTCATTAACTAGAAACCCAACAGGAAGAAATGACTCCAAACTGGGTCTTAGTATGGTTTACTCTTCCTGACTTCATTTCATTCTTCATGTATGTATTTTGAAGTATGCATTTTCTTTCCTAATTCATCCTGTACTTAGAATATTTGTTATTCTTTTATAAAATAGGTAAAAGATAGAAACACTTCCTACAGTGTCCTTATACAAAAATACCCTAGCAAGCCTAAACTTTGAGTATATTAATCTTTTAACATGGTTCATACTCAATAGTGAAAACTGAAAACAGCTCACTTTTATAGTGGAATCGGTTCCAGTGTCGTCACCCACAGACTCCTGATATCTGTCTTCATCTGCAATGGAAACACAAAAAACAAACTGCTAAAGTGAAAACTCACATATTACTTTCCCACATGGGTGTGAATCAGGGCTCATTTTAAGTAGCAAATGGAACATTGGATTAAAAAAACAACAACAAAAATATCCCAGGGAAATGCCACATATGTTATTAGTCTATAATAGAACAAATGCAATCATCATACAATTTAATTTGAAAACAAACAAAACCTACAGGATATAGTATTAGAAAGTCATTGATATCCAATCTTTGATTTTTCTCCTTCCCTTGGACTGCTCAGAAAATTCAAGAGACTTAAACCAGGAAGAATTTCCCTAACCCGAAGGAATGAAACCCCAAGTTGCGGAAAGAAAATGGACTATTTCACTCAGTCTCAACCATAGTATCCCCATGTCCAAAATAAAGTCCTCCACAGGATGGGAACAACTTTCTAAGGCCATGGCTACTCTATCCCTGACTTCTCCTCCATGGTTGTATCCCATAATTCCTTTCACTTTACATCATTGCAAAGTAGCTGGGGTATTGGGGTAGATGGTCATGGGGTTGCTGTTTCTCTGGTCACTATTTTTGAAAAGAAAGAATCACAGACATTTTAATGTTTGAAGACTTTTAAAAGAAAAACAAATGTGCCTAGAAATGTATCATCTGGGTATCTTCATGAAAAAGTTACTCGAAAATATTCCAGTTGCTGAGGGTTAAATCAAAATAAAAAGTTAAGAGTGAAAAAGTGCTCACATTGCAGTTGCACTATTAAAAGCAGGAAAAGGAGGAATAAAGTATGCTAATTGTTCTAACAATAGTCAAAATCAAGTACAAACTTTCAAAAATGTTTGAAAAAAAATGTAATAAAGAACTTTAATAATGCCCCATCTAAGTCTGAAGTCCTACACTATATTATCAAAAATAGGGAAATGAGTGGAAGTAGATAGTAAAAATGAGCCAATTTCATTTTCTATATGGGGAGTAAAGAAAATAGCTTGATTTTTAACACTACCTCTTTTTAATTAGAGAGAAAAATAAATAAACTAAACATTTAAACTCAGTTAAGTTGAAAAAACAGCAATAAATATAATATAGGAAAGACAGAAATAAAAATAAAAACAGTGGTTTGGCATTCAGATATTTAAAAAGCAGTATCTGGTTCATTACAGAATGAAATACCTTCTAGACCAGTGATGGCGAACCTATGACACACGTGTCAGAGGTGACAGGCGAACTCATTTTTTTGGTTGATTTTTCTTTGTTAAATGGCATTTAAATATATAAAATAAATATCAAAAATATACATCTTTGTTTTACTATGGTTGCAAATACCAAAAAAATCCTATATGTGACACGGCACCAGAGTTAAGTTAGGGTTTTTCAAAATGCTGACACGCCGAGCTCAAAAGGTTCGCCATCACTGTTCTAGACAGATTTCAGGCAAATCTAGTCAAAAATCCAACATGAAACCAGAATTATTACAGGAATATATCACAGACATGAAAGAGATTAAAAAATTAAGAGCATTCTTTCAAAACATCCTTGTAAATAAATTAGAACATTTCAATGGAAATAGTTTTCTAAGGTGGTGGTTAGTTATGAGAACTGAACCCAAAATATACAAGCTGAATAATTCATGAACGTAGTTTACTTCAAGGATTAGATTATTCCCAACCTATAAAAAGTAGCTTCCAGGATTTGAACAAATGAGGCTCCCCAGTTTGTTTGATGAACCTAGCACAAGCCTAAACACAAAGAGAAAAAAATGTAAGAGGCTTGTTTGACTTAAATGAGATACAAGGGTACTAAATACAGTGCTCAGACACTCAGTTTCTAGTACAGTAATAGGTCACAATAGATCAACACATACTCATATTTTCAAAGATGCCAAAATGGCATGTGATAGACTCAGCACCAACATCTGATAACCTCTCAGTAGCCTAGAAATAGAAAGATCACTTACCATGAGTTTTAGAAAGTTCTAAAACAAATAGACAACATGTTTATTTAAAAAGTCAGAACAAAATAAAAGATGCTCACCCTGCAGTAGGGAGAGGAAATGAACAAACTAAATTACCACCATCAGCAGGTGACAAAGTTGAGTACCTAGAAAATTCAAGAGAAACATCTAAAAAATACCCAACTGGAAATAGTAAAGATGCTATCGGATGAACTGAGAAAGCAATCTGTAAAAAGCAATGTTTTGTTTTTTTGTCCAGTGGCAGCAAAGACCAGTCACAAACAAATGAAAATGGAGACAGTCTAAAAATAGATCATATTGAACAAAATGATGCTTATAATGAAGGATTTATATACAAAACATTTAAGAAAATCTTTAGGATAATGCTTTCCTCATGAGAAATGATGGAAAGTACAAATGTACTTTTACTAAAAGGGGGGAAAGCATCATATAGCTAGGAAATTCAATAGGAACTAAACCAATGAATTTATATTTTTGGTCTGTGGAAAGTGAGAGCCCATGGCAGGATATCAGCCCAGCAAGAGAGCTTTTCCAATCAGCGATGCTTACTTATAGGTGAGTACGTGAGGACCTCAGAGGCTGTTCTATAAAATCAAGATGGGATTTTTTTTTAAAACCACATTAAGAATATTTGATTATCCGGCCTGAGGTGCAAAATATATTGCACTAGGACATTAAATAAAAATAGAATTTTATGTAAAATAACCCACCCACTTTTGATGGTTGGGGGAATGTTATAAATATCCATTGATGTTATATTTGTGAAAAGAAAATGCTGACTGCACATCACCGAATCATGGTAAAATAGGTCATGTTTTATTGCTTTTGGCCAAGGAACAATGCTAAGCTCATAGTCTGGAGTGTATGCAGGGGGATGCTTAAAATAAGTTATATAGGCAAAACACAACTGAAGTGCTTTTGAGTATAAAAATAAATAAAATGTCAGGGTTGGTTCTGTAAAAAGGAGACACAAATCCAATATGTCACCATGTTGTTGTTGCTACAGTGTCTAAAATAAGCTTATTCTTAATTTTAGACAACTGAGTACCGAGAGAGACTAAAAGCTTTGTGCCCCTGACAATAACTACAGACCAATTCTAGCAATTCCAAAATGATTGCTAAGAAACGTTGCCCACAGAAGAGACCAACGTTGCTGTTTACATGTAGGACAAAATAAAAGGCTGGTTAGCTTTGGAGGCCCTCATAACCAGGAACTAAGTCAAAGCAGCTGCTGATGGCCTGAATTCGGTGTTGTTTAGACAAATGATTTAAAAGTCATGTCTGATTTTTTAAAAAGCACTTCTACTTATAATATAGATTGTGAAAAAACCCTAAAGTATAAATATCTTACCTAAAATGTCAATTATTTGAAATACAAGAACCCTGAATATTTGTTTATAAGCACAACAATTGTTATCTTTATTTTTTTAAAATATATTTTTATTGATTTCAAAGAGGAAGAGAGAAATAGAAACATCAATGATGAGACAGAATCATTGATCGGCTGCCTCCTGCCTACCCCACACTGGGGATTGAACCCGCAGCCCAGGCATGTGCCCTGACTGGGAATCAAACTGTGACCTCCTGGTTCATAGGTCGACGCTCAACCACTGAGCCATGCCAGCTGGGCAACAGTTGTTATCTTTATTTCTTGGGTAAAACATGAAATTCGCAGATGAGACCAAGTGAGGGTGGAAATCCACGTATAGGGCTGTGAGAAATCACAGGACGTTAGGCCACTGTAGACTATAATATAGTCAATAGTGACACTGCCCGAGAACATCTCCGAATGTTCCTCCCCGAAGTGTCTACAAGTACTCTTGAAATCAATAACAGAGATGGTCAAGTAGACAAAAACTAGGTGAGTATTTTTGAGGGGATACATAGTTGATCATGTAAATCCAAAAGGAATCTCTGTGTTTGGACTAGAATCTTGATTCTGCCCCATCCATACCTGCCACCCTGGGGCACCACTCCACATCCATCCATTCTGATTTGGGAATACTAGGTAAGTTATGACTGTAGGTCCACGGCACCATAAAAACCACGTTCTGGCTTCTATCTGCCCCTTCCTTGAGCTGCCTCATTTCCTATGTAGACCATAAGCAAGTAACAACAGCTAGTGTAATACAAATCTTCTGAAACTGGCTGCTAAAAGTGGGCAGAGCAATATTATCTGTTATTTTAGAAACCCAATGTCCATCCATCCTCCTTCTGGTAACCATACCAGCGTTTTCCTCTCCCTTTCCCTACTCCCACCCCCTGTGCTCTGAATGACATTCACTAGGCTAAGCCATTCATCATGTTTCACCTCCTGATTACTATGATTGGTTCACGGATAGGCACATGGCTCAAGCCAGACCAATCAGGGCCAATGAAGCCTAATTTGGGGTATATTATTAAAATTACTGGCAAAACCAACCTTTTTCTGTTTCCACCAGACACAAATAAGAGAGGATATAGAGGCCAGAGTCCCTGCAGCCATCCTGCAAACACATGGGGCCTGAAATGAGCCAACATAGAGGAATCTCACTCTAATATAAATTGTGTGCTTTTGAACCAAAAAATAGACTTACACATGCTCCAATGTGACTTGCTTTTGTCCACTCAATATTATGTTTGTGAGATTCCGCCATGTGTAGTGCAATCATTTGCACGATAGACAGTGGTTCATTGCATTTCATTGGATACTTTGTGGTACGTTTATATGCTCCACTGTTGAACCTTTAGACTCTATCCATTTCCCCCATGACAACAAATGTTGTACACGGAACTGATTTCATGATTCTACCTTGTATTTACCTCAGTTGGAACTGCTGGGTTGTTCATCATACACATGTTGAACTTTAATGGCTAGTGCCAACTTTTTTCAAGAGCAATCGCACCAATTTACAACTCCACCCATAGTATATGAGAGTTCATTTTGCCCCATACTATGGCCAACCTGATATTATAAAATTTTTGCCAAAATCACATTTTCTAAACTTCCATGGCTTTATGACAATAAATATCACCTCTAAATTATACCTGTTGCTTCTTCTGGACTTTTGGGGTATTTCTGGATTTTTGTCCTGTATACATTTTAGAATTAGCCTAAGAGCGACCAAAAAAACATGTTGGAATTTGGTTGGGATTGCATTGGCTTTATATTTGAAAGAATTGACATGTTTATAATAATGAAATTATCTATGAATATATGTTATCCCCCCTTTCATTTTTAGGTCTTTTAAAAGTATCTTTCAATAAAGTTATTCCATTTTCTACATAAAGGTCTCATAGATTCTTCATTAGATATATTTTTAGGAAACATATTTTTGTTTTTACTAGGCAAGATACCTTTTAAAAAGGTATCCTGCTTTTACTAGAGAGGCTGTTAACTTTAAAAAAATTATATTTGGAAATATAAAGAAAAGTTGCAAAAATAAGAACACTCTTTTCCTAGTTCTTTCTAGTCAAGTTTATTGGTTGTATTAGTCCTTCCCTAGAAGCACGGTTCAGAGATGCTATATGAACCCATAATTTTTCAGAGATAAACAAGAAAACCCACCACATTCACAAGAAACTGGTTGATCCAGGCAGAGGAAGAGAGAGAATTTAAGCTATCAAACATTTTAGAATAAGAGTGTCAAACAATCACATGTTTTTTTCATTCATGTAGGTAATTATTTAAATATCTCAGACTCGATTCTTATTTATTAATTCAACAAATATTTAGGACCTGCAATGCACAGACACACATTTCTAGTCTCAGGCCTCCAAACACAGACACTCTATAGCTTTTCTTGCAAAGTCAATTTCTACTTCTAACTTGATATCTCTAATTGACCATTTCTTGTTTCAAAGGAAAATCAGTGGGTTTCAACCACTTAAAAAGAAACCCTAGAATTTGGAAGCGGAGACTATGAGGAAGGGATACACATCTTTCAATGGCTAGTATTCATTTAACCAGTAAAAATACTAGTTTTACCCATAATTTGATTAAATTACATAGTGAATGCCAGGCACGGGGTTACAGAGTGAGTAAACCATGGTGTCTCTGGGGTGTGCCTCTCATGTTACAGAATGAATGTGTTCTTGGAAAAACTACATAAACAGCAATTTCTAATAAGATGAATTGTTTTCAGTGGCGTTTTAACAGATATATTAGGAACAATCTGTCACAGTGAAGGTTCTACCTACTCAATCCTGATGTTATATTGGGCTTCCTCATCTCATCAGGCACAGAATAAAATGGGTGATATGAGATGAGTTCTTAAGAGAAGTTCAAGTTTTAGTTTGTATCAATCCCTGGGTTCCACACACCAATACTAGGTAGAACTGATGACAGTTCTTTATACATTATTAAGATATATTAGGCTGATCCTAGACGCTCCTCAAATCTGGCTGTGGATTTTTGAAAAAGGAAACCCAAAGCAGATAGACCACAAAAACAGTGCCACCAGGATTTGACGGCCCAGACCTTAGAATTTGCCATTCCCTGTTTGTTTTCAAAGAGCCTACCAGTTGTCATAATTACTTGACAAAGTATTGTTAGTTCTAATAATTAGAGATTAGGAGGTCCTATAGGCGACTCCTTCCTTTTATTCCCCTGTATGTCCCTCTCTTTTTCATTCTGAAAAAATAAATAAATAAATAAATAAAAGCAAAGTGGGCCTCTGAATAAGAAAAGCTGGCCCAATAGAACTCGGCATTCCAACACCATTTTCCTTTAGTTTTCAATATTGGAGATGCACCGGACAAAAACGTGCAGTGGTGAATGCTTTGTGAATGAACGATGCACAGTCAAGTGCCATTAAAGGCACTAGAATTACAAAGAAAAACATCAGGCCTCTGCCCAAGACAGCAGCCTTTGAAGGAAGGCATCCCAGGGAACAGACTGGATGGCGGCTAGATTACAAGGGCCATGATAGACTTACCAACACTTTCCCAACTCACTTTCCTATCACTTGAGCAACCTGTGCTACTCCCCAGATGCCTGGCCTGCATCCAACACCAGAGCACCAAGGATGCACCAGGCAAAGGTGCTGAGGACCCGCAGAGACGGGGACTGACACAGTCCTTGCCCTTAGGGAACCTGCAGCCAGGGGGAGGGGGAGGGAGGGTCACAGATTTAGCGGGCAACAATGCCCAGAGGCAGTGTCAGTGACACAGTGTGCTCTAGAAATCGTAAAAAGAACACAACTCTAATATTAACATTGGGGGCTTAGTAGCACACCGGTGGAGGAATATTATGGGTAAGGTGAGACTTTCCAAAGATCCTCAGGTCCAGATATAAATAAGAGAAGAAGGGTGACTATGAAAATTAAGGTTTCAGCTTGGCGGGCATGGCTCAGTGGTTGAGCGTTGACCTATGAACTAGGAGGTCATGGTTCAATTTCCGGTCAGGGCACATGCCTCGGTTGTGGGCTCCATCCCCAATGTGGGGCATGCAGCCGATCAATGATTCTCTCTCTCTCATCAGTGATGTTTCTATCTCTCTTCCCTCTCCCTTACTCTCTGAAATCAATAAAATATATTTTTTAAAATTAAGGTTTTAGCAAATTCTGTACTTCATAATACAGAGGGAGTCCCAGAAATGGACCAACATTTCTAAGCAGAAAAATTTCATAAGCAACATCTCTTCTAGATTAAAGTCCAAGAGCTTCTTTTAACCTAGATTTAATAACAAGAAGCAATTCAGATGTTAGCAAGCAGCAAAAGTGAACATTTATTAATAAAGTGAAACCGCCTAGAAATGAACAGAATTCGGATGGCTGTGGTTTTCTAAGTTGGAATGTCTCTTAAATACGACAGATTTTAGCAAAGCGAAACAGAAGATACCATGTTTCTTCTGCTAGCTCTTTAATAATGCAATGTTTTGAGAGATAGCTTTAGAAATCTGAACTTGTGATTGCCTGTTTATTTAACAGCCAAGTACTAATTTTTTTTAAAAAAACTAGGCTTCTGTCAAAAAAACCCCACTACTTTTATTCAGGCAACATATGGAAAAAACTGTTACATCACTTTAGCATGTTATACTTAGAAAGGTAATTTCCTTACACTGAAGGCCTTCATTTTTTAACCTTTCCACATCAGTCAGGGATCACAGGCTATGACATATATGACATCAGTTTTTAAAAACCGAAGCACCAAATATATCACAGAGCTTTTATTTAACATCCATCCTGAGTATATTTCATTGAGTTTTCAGGTTGGGGGAGGGGGAGGAAGGAAACAAAAATGTGAAGGGCAGACTCCCAATAAAACATCGGACAGCTTTTCCAGAACACTGATTTATTCATCTGCATGCTCCTCACCCTCGCAGCCACTACTGCTCCCTGGAAATCTTTGGTTTTGCTAATGTGGTCTGTTTTTACTTCTGAAAAGAGGGGAAATGCTAAAATTGAGTTTTGTAGCCCAGGAGGGAAATAGAAGGGTGATATCTGTCATTTTCAATCTGTCCTGGAGAAAGCAATTTTTCCTTGTATTAAATGTGTCGTTAGCATGTGTAGCTGTGCTTGCACATTTATTTTTCTGATTTAAAGGGTTCAAACTGAATGTGAATGCCCCTTTAAAAAATAGCTCAGGGAGTCGGAACTCACTCTTTCCTGCAAAATGTTTTCCGTTTCCTTCACAGAAAATGACTAGACTTTTCTTCAATCTACCTGGTAAGTTTAGATGATCTTTAATATGGTTTATTTATTTAATAATTAATTTTCTTTAGAATAAATCTGTGTGGTTTCTAACAACATGAGCAGATTACTATTTCTTTGGTTTCTGTTAATGTGCATTTAAAATATATATATTTTTATTGATTTCAGAGAGGAAGGGAAAGGGAAAGAGAGATAAAAACATCAATGATGAGAGAGAATCATTGGTCAGCTGCCTTGGCTGCCTCCTGCACATCCCTTGCTGGGGATCGAACTGGCAACCCGGGTATGTACCCTTGACTGGAATCGAACCCAGGTCCCTTCAGTCCACAAGCTGACACTCTATCCACTGAGCCAAACCGGATAAGACTATGTGCATTTTTTTTTTAAGCCCAGATACTTGGGTATAAAACCCAGAACAAAGGGTGGGACTTTTGTAGTACACAGTTATGCCAGAGAGATCACACTGCCACGGCTTTCACTATGAAACAAACACAGTCCCCAGGAAAAACTGAAACATAACACCTACTGCCATAAAACGAGAATTGCACTCTCAATCGTAATGTTCAGCAAGCACGGAGATTTAGCACCCGTGTCCCCTTAGCCCACATGTGGCTGCATCTCTTTTGTGCACGGTGGTGAGCCCAAGGCTTAGCACATGGTGGCTGCTCACAAATGACTGTTCAATGAGTAACTGAGCGCCGTGTGCTCACTGGGTAGGTTTCCTAAGCAGAGTTTTAAATGGAAGAGACCAGGTGAGATACAAATGTCCACAGGAAAGCTCTTCCAGAGAAGAAGGGGTTGAAAATACCAGACTATGGAAAATCATCAAAAGCAGCCCTGAAAAAGACAGAAGGAACTGGGGCCCAGGGTCCAGCACCCAGCGTTCAGTAAGTTCTGGACACTTGCACTGATTCAACAAGGGGCAGGCAGGTGAGAGTTATTAGATGTGATGACAGGCAGCGGCCAGTGTTCTTGGGTGATTTCTATTTTCTCTGGGAAGTGAATGACAAGACCATCTTGTGAATGTGGTGGGCAGGAATGTGTCGTTGGGAAGATTAGGGACGAGTAGAAAAATGTCATCTGGGAGAGCCAGGCCTGGGCCGACTAGAGAACAATAGTAAGTCTGCCAATATCATGTTCTGGTCCATCGGCACCAGGTGATAGAGCCTTAGGTGGGCCATTGGCCTGGGCGTGTGCTTAGCACAGAGCAGGTAGGACAGGTGGATGGTATCAGAGGAAAAGCCTTGGTTTTAGAATCAGGAGACTTGGGTCCGAGCCCAAGCTCTGCTAGAAACGAGTTGTCTGACTTGGAGGAACCTCTTCTCTTCAGGCCTTAGGTTCTGCCGTTTGTCAAATGGCAGCATTGCATCCGAATCTCCAACGTGCCCTCTAGCTCTAAAAGAGGCGAGTCATCCTAAAATACCCAGTAAACTAGTCTAATGGCAGCGCAATTCACACAGAATAAAACCTTAGGATTGGACAGGAGCTAGAACTGCCTCAGTCCCTGGCTTCAGGAGTTTCTGACAGGGTCTGCCTCCAACCCTACTTCCATCTGGTCATCCACCCGATCAACATGATCATGTGACCGCTTTGCTTCAGTCCTTTAGAAGGTGCCCCACTGCTGTCAAGAGGAACCCGCACTCCTCAGCCGAGCCCAGAAAACCCTCCCTCATGGGTTCCTGCTTCCCTCACTGCTTCACTGAAATGTTAACTTGAAAAATTCTTTTTTTTTTTTAAAAAAAAAAAAGAGATTTCTCTGTTTAAGCATAAGTAAAATACGGTGTTCTAGGCCCCTAAACATGCCTGTCATAGGGATTTGGTCCAAGCACTTCTCAGTAGCAAAGGTGAGAATTTTGTGGCCGAGTTAAAATATACTACAGCGAATTCCTTTCACTTTCCAAGGGGAGAACAATATAAATTAAGGCCTTCTCAAAAGAAATGGGCTTTCCAGAGGAAGTGAAGAAAGAATACGAATAACATCACCCCATTCAGAAAAAGAAGGAGATTCAATGATGTTTACACAAGTGGTTCTCACTCTTTAAACTTAAGTCGAAAGATATTTTAAAAGCTGTATGTAAAGCAGTCATTTACTGAAGCCAACCGCAAAGAAATTTCAGGAATGTATCCAGGTTCTATAATTCCACTCCCCGCTACATAAAGAGAATTTTAATAGTTTCTACTTTGGTCATCTATTGACTAATGGTTACTTAGAAGAATTTTGGGAAATAAAATAACTTGAAAAATTAAGTTTCAATCCAATTAAGTTTCAGGTAAGAGACAGAAATGTAAGCTGCTAACCACTGATTAGCCATTTTTACCCACGAGGTACCTGGCGTCACCCGGTCACTAGAACTCCCCACCTTCTCCCTCCCATGCCTAGGAATTTTCTTGTCATCTTGATACCCTTGTTTGCCTTCATCTTAGGCATCCTACTCTAGCTGTGGTGACCCTCAGCAAGACAGAGGAGGGGGGCAATGACAAGAAAGGTTCAAGCAAGGGTCAATGAATGTTAAGAGAGAGGGGAGACTCCCTCTGGCTGAGGGGGGGGTCCCCAAACTTTCTGTGTAAATGGGGTAGAGGGAGGGCAATCAGAGAGTTGGGAGATGGAAAGGAAGGTGTTAAAATCAGTGGGAGAGCATAGAAAGTAGACAAGACACAATTGTTCCAAGGAAGCAAGACAGGTGACTTAGTTGGAGCCGGGGTTTTGGTGGAAAACAGTAATACTACATTCCATCTAAAAATTAAAGAAGCATTTGATTCTGGAAAAGAAAAATTCTAAGCAATCCAAGAAGATCATCTGTCAAAATCCTCCTTGTCAAGAACAATACTTTCTTGGGTGGGGAGTGGTAGAAGAAGGTAAAGGAGGGATACATGGTGATGGAAGGAGACTTAACTTGGGTTGGTAAACACACAATATAATACACAGATGCTACACTGTTGAATTGAATACCTGAAACCTGTACAATTTTATTAACTAATGTCACCCCCAATAAATTTAATATAAAAGAACAATACTTTCTTAAGGTCTGAAATAATAGTCATAGATATTCACATTCCCTTCGTGGAAAAAAAAAAGAACAAGAATGGGAAATTTCTCAGATTATTAAACAAATCGAAATGAAGACATTGGGAAAATCTTAAAGCAGCGAAATTCAGTGACCAGGATGGAATTTCTCTCCCTTTGTATTAATCCTAGTACATGGCTTCACAGTGTATAATATTGGCAGACTGGCTTTTGATTTTTAGGAACAATTTATAGACAAAACAAACGTTCATAGTTTCACTGTAACAATAAATATAACAAAAGTATTAAAGCATGATACTGTAAAATTTATAATTTAACACACACACACACACACACACACACACACACGGGAAGATCTTAGGTTGGGGCCAACCCTCTTGAGACCTGGGGGTTTCCCGGACGTGGGACTTTCAGTGCTAAAACTGGGAAAGTCCTGGGCAAACCAGGCCTCGTCACAGGGGAGAAGAGACCAGTGAAGGAGGCTAATGCCCTCGTTTTGCAGAGCAGAGGTTCCGCAGATACTTTAGGAAAGAAACACGCTGGTGACGATCAACACTAACATAGCAACCATTAGTAGGGGCTCCACTTTAAGAATGAGGTTTCATGTTTGAGTTCATCTCATTCCGAACCATATAGATTTTTAAAGCAATCCATTCCTTTAGGGTAGAATAAGTCAACCCTTATTCATGAGGCAGCTAACTCCCAACAAAGAGAATATCTCAAAATGAGTTCAACCTAAGGCTCCAAACATGGGAAGCTAACTAAAAATGACAAAGCAAGGGGTTTCTTATCGAAACTCTGATTTGAAAGCAAGATTATCAACAAAATCAAGGACAGGAAGGTCTGTTCCCTTGTCCAGGGGCAATGTCTGTTCTCTTGTGAAGAATGGATGGTCACAGGAAAGGACAGGAGGAAGTGCTCAGTGAACCAAAACACAGACCGATGGGGCCAAGTTAACCACATACAGGCCGTTAGATGCTGCACCGGGTAAACCAGGGTGGCCTTGTCCCTGCACAAAGCTGCTCAAGGACACGTTGCTTCTTCTCTGTTTGTGTGACTATTTACATAGAGTATATATTAGATATGTGACATAATATGCATAATACATACTAATTCATAATAGAATACATTATATATAATTTTACATATAGTTACATATTCTAAATAGAAATCATTCTTTATATTACATAATATTATATATAGATGTTGTATATATTGCACTAATATTGTTTTAAAAGCAATGAATGACATAGCGTGATCTGGCTGTTTGATGCTAAAATCGTTACTCATATAAAAAATTCAAAATAGGGCTTCTTTTCATGAGCATGACCACTTTGAAGTTTGTCTAATGACCCTGAAGAGGGATTCATATCTATAAATACATGGTTTTTTCAACAAAAACTTTTGGCTTTAAAGAGAACTGAAATGTCAGGTATGCTGATCCACATTTATTATCACAGGAAGCCATTAACTTATCTACAAATGATAACACAACCCTGAAAGATAATAACTGTTTCATTCCCTTCAGCTTAAGAATGCCCTCTGTTAATACCCAAAATTTAAAGCAGAGAAAACCCACAGCCCTGCCTTTGGTAAATCTCTAGCTACTGAGCTCCATACCATCGAGATCCATGCTGAGTGCTGTTCAGAGCACGGAACTAGGGCCCTTGTACATTTCGCCTCTTGGCAGGTGTCTGCCATATCACTGCACACCTGTCAAGTTTCCTCATTCATGATATACTTGACATTTTGAAATATACCTGCTTCAGGATGTAGCTTCTAGTTAACATGAACATTAAGAGAGGCTAAGTTTACTTATGTTCCCCGTAAAGCTGTTAAATCAATTGTATATTTAAAAATTCCAAGTCTAGAAACTGAACAAATCCCCAAATATCACAGTCATAACTTACTGGATATGGATATGATGACGAGTAATATGTTTGAACCCAGGAAAGGAATTTTAAAATGTAGCTCCCGAGACGCTGAGAGGTTGGTCCAACAAGTGAAAGTGACTGAGGTTAGAAACATTGAAAAGGACATTAGACCAACACAGACACGTTTCCCGGTTCTTCAGAACTACGAACGACACCTGGTTGACCCCCAAATCCCAAAAGAAAGAACAACACAAGTCTGATTCCTCTACAATGTCCATCCATAGCTTTCCTATTTTTTATGTTAATTACAAGACTCCTAAAATTCACATTCAATTATTTCAGGGCATTGAAAACATTTCAATGTCATTTATTAAAAGCAAAATTTGCAGTACACAAGTCTCCACAACTCTCCCAAACAAAACTTTTAAAAAAGTAGTAAAGCTACAGTTGACTTGCTCTCCAGGAAACGAATTAAAATGTGCTGGGTAAGTTAGTGAAACCCGGTCACACACTGTGTGAGATTCAAAGTATCCTGTCCTAAGCCCTTTCTGGGCAGGAACTGTATGTGCCTATATTTTCATTTCCTTCAGTTCCCAGTGACAGCTCTATTGAATATTCAAATTAAACAGGATTGAGAACTAATAATTTTTCCAGGGGAAGAGTCACTCAACTACTTTAAAACTTGGGTTGTTTTCTGTCTCTGCATCCAAAAATAAAATAAAAAGCCTCCCAACTCTTCTTGGAAGGATAACATCCTAAAAATTCCTACCACCCTATCCTGCAGTCAGTTACAAACCACAGAAGCCGTAATTCTCAGGCAAAGATGCTGGTGTTTGTAATAATGCAAAAGCACACAAATGATGATGTACTTCCAAGCATTCACTGTAGTCTCTACAAAATAAAGATTTATACTCAATTGTTTCATTACTTCATTACTTTAATGGCTTTCTCCCAGAATTAGGTTTGGAGTCTAGAATGGAGAGTTAAATTTTTCCTCATGTCTGAATTTAAGCCATTTGATCTAGTGATGGAGAAATTGATTTATCCTTTCTGTTAAAATATTTAAAATGTTTATTTCTATTCACGTTATTTAAAAAAGGAAGAAGAAGAAGAAAACTTTATTCCAGAGCTAAGTTTTAGGTCTCGATGCATTTTTCTGGTCAGCCCTGAATGTGGTTCAATTACACAAGTCAACATGGCAATAGATAATTACTCGGGGCATGCTATGTGCCTTTGAGCTTCCCATCTTTTTTCTCGCAACTACTATTTAAAAGTCCATCAATTCCATCACAGGTTCCTAGACTGCCCTAGGCTGTACACTTTCCTTCACTACAAAATCCTTTCCCTATTTATTATTCTCTACCACTCATGTGGTCACTTGATCACACACTTTGTTTTCATTTAACAGGCATGTTGACCTTTCCTCCTAAACCAAACTAAAAGCGAGTCTGAGAGTCAGGTAGTTTCTCTCATGCCTCCCAGTGACTCATGGCACTCAGCACAGAGGTGGTGCCCACACAGCGCCCAGCATAGAGTAGGTTCTCACGTGCTTCAGAAAGGGCGAGTACATGCTGTGGCCATCAGCTTGCACTTAGCACAGTCCTCTATTCTCAGAAAGGAGAAATAAAAAGCTCTGATTTTTTAAAAATGTTTTTTGTTAATTCTCACCCCAGGATATTTTTCCATTGATTTTTAGAGAGAGTGGAAAGGAGGGGGAGAGACAGAGAGAGAGAGAGAAACATTGATGTGAGAGAGACACATCATTTGGTTGCCTACCACATATGCCTGACCAGGGCAGGGGATCGAGCCTGCAAACAAGGTACATGACCTTGACTGGAATAGAACCCGGGACCTTTCAGTCCTCGGGCCAACGCTCTATCCATTGAGCTAAACCAGCGAGGACAAAAAGCTCTGATTTTTAATACTGAGGCTTCTCCCAGTCGCATCTACCTGAGTTAAATGTGATATCGCCACCAAATCCCCAGGACATCTCCTATGGTTTTCTTTTATTACCACCTTAGCTTGAACTTATATTTAGTTAACAGGCTGCTTCTTTACAAAAATTCAGAATTAATAATATGTAAATATCACTTAACGAATGAGGAAATGCGTATTTATGGTATATATGGTGGACACAATAGAAGTTACAATCCCACCTTTCGAACCCTAACTATTTCCATACCCTTTTGGTATTCCCAAAGTGCCATTCACATGGTGGTACTCAAGCATGTAGGACTGATTCACATTCAAACTAGAATCTCACCAAATGTGCAAGAGACAGAACTGTGCTGCAGCCAATCATAGAGCACTGGTCAGGGCAGTGCTCATAGCCAATAGCGAGGATGCACCTTCAGGCTCTGCTGGATCAAGGAGGGCGTGGTACTTCCGCAGGCTGCCTCTGGTGGCCATCATTCCTGCTTTCCTATGATAAATCCTACTATGGCTGTTAGAAGCTTAGTGAATTTCCCTGCCCAGTATCTGGGCCTGTTTGGCAGGGAATTCACATCTTGGTGTCAGCAAATCTGTTCTCAGAGGGGAAGACTCCATTACCTTCCCCCTTATCTCCACCAGCCAAACAATCAGGGGTTCTCACCCTTCACTTGGTTGAACTGCCTATATTTATTAGAACAACTTTACATTGTGCTTATAACCATGAAAAGCTTTGTTGCCATCACTGAACAGCAAGTAAATAGAAGCAAACTATTCAAAAGAGACTTTGTTCTATGAGTTGTGTCCCCACAGGCAGATGACATTCACCAATGGACAATGACTTCAGGGTAATCAGGGCCAGTAGAACCCTGTCGCTTTCAAATGTCCATTCTACACACAAGGAAAAGACTATTTTGTTTTGTAATAATTCAGAGAGGTTTTATGAAAAAGTAATTACAAGAATGATTAGTGAGGGTTTTTTAATACTAAAAATTACAATATCACAGCCTGTGTATACTATTTATGCAAAAGTTGACACTTCCCAAGAATTAGAGGCTCGCACCACCAACATATGGTGACCAGGAAAACATAAAAGTCAACCCTACTATTAAGTCTGAAGCCTCTTTTTTTTCAGTCTATTCATAGTCAAAGGTCTAGATTAGTTCCTTAGATCTTAAATGAACCAAGAAGACTTCTAAACATGAGCATGCCCACATTATTTACTGTTCTTCTTGTATCTGAATAGTTCATCTAAAAATCAGAGGACTGGACTCATCTTTACATTACCATTTAGCTCCAAGATTCTGGGATTCATACATGGTGATATTTATGTATATGTAATATTTATATAACAATATGTGTATTTATGTATATAAATGTGTATATGACACACACATGTATACATATATCACTTATTTGAAAGTCAAAACCTATAAATAGCCAAGGGTCTAAAATTCAGGAGATTGGTAGCCAGTATGCACAAGTTGCTCCCCAGCAAATAAAAGGTTCTTTATACTCATAACCTGACTCTCCCATGATAAAAGTATTACTATTCACCAAAATAATAGAGAGTCATACAGAGACAACTAGCTTTATCGCGTGACTTTTGGTAAAAAAAAGAATCATGTCAGATCAAAATGCTTGTTCCTAGTCCAGGTCTCCACAGAGGGATTCTCATTGGCACCACCTGTCTTCTGCAGCCAGATTTCCATATTTCTTCAGTTCCCCATGACTCTTGACAGCTTCAGCTTTCATATTGAGGTCCCATGATCTAGAGTCTCCTTAGCCTCTCTCAGCACAGACCTCCATCAACCACACCTCAGAGTGCCCTGGAGCCTGGCTACTCAAAGTATGATCCAGACACAAGCGTCCTCACCAGGGTCGTCAGCAGCACGTGAGAAACGCAGCTCTCAGCCTGGCCCCGGACCTCCTGGGTAGGAACCTGCATTTCAGCTAGCTTCCAGGTGACAGCTACGCAGAGAAAAATGGAGAAGTGCTCCTCTAGACTCCCACGCAAGGCAGGGCCTCTAGATGTAAAGTAGATTCTCTAACCACAACTTCTTCACAAGCCCCCTTCCCCTATCACATACACACTCAAATATCTACTTTCTATCTTTAGAAGCCAGGGGTGTCACCCTTCATGCTCCCTGTCATAGACCCCACCTTCCTTCCACTTTCCGTTAAGTTGCTCTCAGCAGCACTTGAGCTTTCTCTTGTTCTCCCCCTAGTAGGAAATATGCAACATCACCCCGCAGCCCTGAGACAGACACTCCCTTGTCTGGCCTCTTGGGTCCTCCTGGAACCGAAGCAGCAGCAAAGAGCTCTGCAAGCAGAGGCCAGGCCCCAATCAAGCCTAGGATTATGGTGTCCGCCATGGCCTGAGGCCAAAGGACTGGCAATGATGAATAAGTCAGGCACTGCTAAGAGAGGTTGTCTGAAGGAATATAGGACTAGGTCAGGGAGCCACAAAGTCAATGGAGAGTTTAAAGATTAATAGCTTTTGGAAGTCGGACAGGCAGAGGGTTCAGCACACATCTGGAACTCAATACAAATGGATCGAACTAAATGAGTCAAGGAGACCCAGAGTCGAAGCTTTGGAAGCGGCTTCGGAGTGAGGTGTACAGACACATACAAACACTGCCTCCCACCTGATGATGGTGCAGGGGGGACGGGGTGGGATGGCTGTGACCAACGACAAGCCGGGAAAGCCACAGATAAATTCTGTCCTGCTGGGCATGCAGAAGAAAGCTGTGTTAAATGTCCTAACATGCTGTAGAACCTTAGCCCTCCGTTCCTCCATGTTTCCCCTCCACACCTGTCTTGATGAATGCGCTCAACATCAGTCCACAGCATCTCCAACTTCCCCTCAACCAAAAGACCCTCCAGTTTTCCTGCCATCCTCACACATTCTCAGAGGAAGGGGTTTCTCTCCCCAATAAGGTGAGTCTGAAATCATGCCCCGCCATAGAAATCCCTATCCTTCTCATCTCCCCTTTCATTCTCCCACCAATCCCTCACCGGCCCTCTCCATGAGTTTCGTTCTCTTTGTTTCCCAAATCCAGCTCAGGGCCACACTCTTTTACCAGTAATGTCTGCCCACCCTTCTGGCTTGTCGTTTCTGTTCACTTTTTCAAGGAAAACACTGAACAAGCAGAGAATTTTCAATACACATGCTTCTTGTTCATCTGTCCCCTGTGCAGAATCACGTGTCCCCCACTCAGGAGACTCGTCTATCACTGATGCGGGCCTCCTCTTGCTGCAAGTTCGGCTCTTACTTGGTGTCAATCATCTCCCCTCTGCAGCTCTGAACAACACTGGTCTTCGGGAGGGCTCTCTAGAGTTGTCTGATACTGAACTCGCCTCAAGCACTCCCAGGGTTCTGCTGTCTTCTCCATGCCCTTGGCTGATTTTGATTTCCTCTTTCCATCCCTCGTGGTACCAGTGAGTTTTCATTTTTGCCCCTTCAACACCAGGAATCAGAGAGTCCTTCCCCCACCACACACATTCCCTTTCCTACTCTAAACAATTCAATTTTATGTTTTGCATATCTGTATATATTTTCATATAACATGTCACTTCTACATAGCTGTTATGGTTTTACAAGACTTGGAAACCATTGCTGACTGTTGTAAGGAAACAGGGTTCAGACTCCTCTTCCCCCCAATGGAATCTCCTGGTGGTGTAACCCCTCCGGCATCAGTGTCCTCATAACTGAGGAGCAAGAGGACCCTTCTTGCCTGCCTCACTGGGCCACTGGGAGATCAAGAGAGAAAACGCACGCTAGTTCTGACACTGTTGTTCCTAATGCGTGATGGCCGCTGGACACCTTCCCTACCAGCGGTGTGTGCCTGCCACCACACCAGGAGTAAGAGAGGAAGAGAGGTGTGGCATCCCGCACAGCCAGCGCCTGCCCATGGCCAAGGCAGCAGCGTCAGCTCTCGTCTTTCCACCAGTGCCACCCCGACCTGTGACCAACACCGGGCCACCCCAGGCTCATTGTCCACTACAGAACCAAAGGCTGAGAGCAGCCCTCTGGGTCCCCATTTGCCAAGGCAGGTCACAAAAGCAGACAAAAAGAACTGGACTTTGGAAGCAGTCTTTATACCCACTTCTTTTTAGTTATAAAAATAATAGATGCATATGGTAGAAAGTTTAGAGGATAAAGAAAAACAAGGGGAAAGTATCACTTATAACTCAGACAATCGTGGCTAATACTGTGGCACTTTCTTTCCAGTCTGCCTGTTTGCTTATAATGAGAGTGGAGATTAAACAATTTAGTGTACTCCGACCGCCCCCCCTCCCCCCACATGCACACACACACTGAGCATTGTAACACAGGCATTTTTAGGAGAGAACTTTGAACTGTTGACCTTTTGCTATTTTGCAGCAAAACCTCTTCAGAAAATATCAGAAATGCCACATGCTTATTTTAGACTCTAGAGTCCTGAGAGGGGGAGACTGCTCCGATGCTCAGTAGGCCAGAAAGCAGGGACACTCTGGTGGGCAGCGGGGTGGCCATGGCAGAGCAGACCACCAGCCCCTGGGAGCACCTGGGGCTGAGGAGCCCTGGCAGGAAGTTGGTCCCTGTGAAGCCCTGATACTCGCTCCCTGGGCCTTCCCCTTACATGCGCCCCCTGCACCAGCCAACTCATTCTTCTTCTCACCAGCCTGGTCCTACCCTTCATTGCAACTTCGGGAGCCCCCAGCCATGCTCTGCAGCATCTGTAGTCCTCCTGCCAGCCAAGTGGGGAGTGACTGCTGGCAAGGGGAAGAGGAAGCTCTGGATCCAGGGTAGCAGGGGAAGAAGTGTTTTAAAATGCAGACTTAGAATGTATGCGTTCCTAGAACTCGTCCTGCACATGGCAGTTCAGTTACTTTGGGCATCTTGCCAGGCGGCCTGAAGATGCTCTCACTGTGGCAAAGGTCTTCATGCCACAAGACAGCACATGAAGTACGGGGTGGCTGTCATGCTGGGCCTTGAGGGGTCCTATTAGCCTGTTTTTGGGGGATGGAGTGTCTTCAAAAGAGCGACATCATCCATTGCATCAGTCCCCATGGTCCTGTCTGTCCTTCACCCCAAAGCAGACCCAGGAAAGAGAGTGCTAGATGGAGGGCAGGTGGGCTTGGTTCTCGGTTTTAATTAGAAAATAAGGGGAGAAAGAGTGGTATCAACGATGATGCGACAGGGACAGATGGCCACTAAGGTGGGCTGAGGTGTAGATTTCTTTCCAAACTGGCTGCAGAATGACCAGGACTATGAATCTTGGGATGATACGGCCACAGAAGCTCTGGAAGCCTGCACTCCATGAACTTGGTATTCCTGGGGGTATGAGAGTTCCTTTGCTTCTCTCATTCTTCTATAGTAGTTAGTAAAACCCTTGAGGGTTTGAGCTTTCTCTTCAGATGAAGAGATATTTTCAGGCTTCTACCCACATTCCATTGAAACTTCACCGAGGACCCCAACGACCTCTACCCCACAAAATGCAAGAATGGACTCTGAGCATCTGACTTTACTTCACAGCAGGAATGATCTGCTCTCTTCACTTGGCTTCCAGGAGAACACAGGCTCCTGGCCCTGCCTCCCCCAGTCCCTCCCACCACCACCACTGGCGGCTCTTTCTCTTGGGTTGGGTTTTCCTCCTCCCCCACCTTCGAGCCTCTTCTCTGTCGACTCTGCCTCTCTGACACCTTATCTAGCCCTGTGCCTGCATATACCACTGATTTGCTGATAGTTCCAGGTGTACATCTCCTCCCCAGACTGCCCTCCTGAACACCAGATTCACACATCCAAGTGCCTACTTGGCATCATCGCTGAAAGCTGAGATGCCTGTCTGAGATCTACCATCCTTATTAACAGCCTTTCCCCCGTGTTCCCCACCTCAGCCAATGTTGCCAGCTGCACTCAGATATTCAGGCCAATGTCCTTGGCCTCATCCTTGACTCTTTTCTTTTCAATGCCCCACAGCGTACTCTCAGCTGATGTTCAACCTGGTTCACCACTTCTACAGCCCCCACCCTGACTCAGGCCCATCCCTTCTCCTCTGGACTGCTGCAGCCTCCTATTGACGGCCTCCCTGCTACACAGGTGCCTCACAGGGCAGGTGCCAGAGCAATGCTGCTCATATGCAAGGTCACAGTACTTCTGGTTCTACCCCCTCAGAGGCCTCCCATCACATCCAGAGTAAAGTCAAGGTCCTAACCAGGATCTGTTCCCCGAGTACCATTCTCCCCTGGACCTCCCAGCTGAACACGGTAGAGATCTTTGAGGAGAGCTCTAGGAGTAGTACTGTTCACATATAAAGAGTGGTCTCATCAGTGATTCCCCCTCAAACAACCTTTGGCCTCAACCATTCTGGCTGGGAAGAGGCTGCCAAGATAAGTATTCTTAACTTTTATGTAACAAATAAAACATTTTTTTCTGATTGTAGAATTCGTGAAAATCCTGAAAAATATAGAAAAGTTAAATAAAATAAAAATAAAAGTATCAAAGCCCAAAGAACTATTATTAGCACTCCTTTTTGGTCTAATTTCCTGCCATTCTTTTCTATGCAGTATTGACTTTAAAATGACTATTCCATGTTAACTTTATCCTCTGCTTTCTAACATGTCTTAAACATTTTACTGTCTCATTGATAGTTCTTAGGAAATCTTACTTACACAGAATAGCCCCTATCCTTCATTGTTAAAATATTAGGTTGTTTATTGTAGCAATGTAAAACCTTGTATATAATCAACTGGGTGTACAGAAAGGTTGATTTCTTAGGGTGTAACCCTAAAAATAGAATTACTGGGTCAAGGGCATGTACATTTGAGGCCTTCATACAACTGTCAAATGGCTTTCAGAAGCATGTACTTTGAGCAGCAGTGTTTCCCTGTGCTCAGTCCTTTATTCAGAGCCATCCTGGGGACACAGCACTAAGATATACCGAAGTCATCTCAAGCCCAAACTGGCATGAATCCTGTCCTTCACATCCAAAGTGGCTCCCTGACCAGTTACTCCACTGTGGCCAATGTCAGTCCAGTCTCCAGGCTAGAGTCACCAACTTCTTCTCTATCAGTCTCTCAGCAGATCACTCTCAGTCCACAGCATGTGTGTGCATGCATACACACACACACACACACACATTTTCTCTTGGGTTAACTTCTCCATTTCCATTGCTTTCCACCTGCTTGGAGGCTCCATCATCTGTGCGGGGGTGAGAACACTGCCATTCCCACTTGTCACATGGACAGACGTTTCTAACATTATGTGCCTATGAGTCACCTGGGGTATTGTCACAATGCAGATCATTGCTCTATAGGATAATAAAACAATTGCACAATCACCTTATCCCGTGGTTCCCAACATGGGTTACATGTCCCACAGGGGGGCAATTTGATTTTTAAGGGGGGCAATTCAAGAAAGAGTTATTAACAGTGAATTTTTTGCATTTCTTATGGCTCTATGGGAACTCATATACAGTATATCAATATATATTGTGACATAATTATGCATTCCAGTTCTCTATTATATGTTTTAAAACTTTATTTGCTATTTTTTCATATCACTTCATATTATTATTTTTTTAACAATTTCTTAGTGATTTCTTCCTCAGTACTTCAGCTGTCCTTTCATTCCTTTATTTTTCTCTTTCATGGATGCCATGTTCTTTGGAAGCTTGTTTAGAGCAAGTTAATGCCTTTTAGGCTTCCTCCATGTGAATAGGAGTTCACTTTTTGAATAATAAGAATTATGTGTCACAGGGGTCATCAGGATTTTAGAGATGCTTAGGTGGGGCATGGCCACAAAAGGTTGGGAACCACTGCCTGATCCTCTCTGCTAGATTATAAAGCCACTAATACCGGAGGCAGAATATTAACCAACTCTACTGAACTCAATGAATGCAACCCCGAGCTCCTCCAGCTGAGTCAAGTTAATACCTAATCTAGATGGAGAGGGTACAGCACAGCCGGGCAAGGACAAGAGTGTGAGTGTGTATGGTGTGCACGTGTGTGTGCATGCCTGTACACTTTCCTACCTACATACCATCCCCAAACAAATGTCCGTTTGCTGAGGACTCTTTGAAAACTGATCTCAAAGGAGCCTAAAGGGAAGCCGGATTAGAGTGCCGAGTGTGGAAAGCTGCTACTCATGCTCCTCTTCCCAGCCATGGGGTTTTCTACTCGGCCAACGTCCCTTTTGAAGTTTACACCAAGAGAAATAGACACGTATTAAACAGCAGTGGCAATTGACAGTAAAACAGAAAATCCCACTCGGAGAAAAAACCAAGCAGAAACATATTACATTTCAAACCTCTAAACAGTGGGAGTTCGGATGCCCAAATGATTGTTTCCCTGTCCAGTGTGACGGCAGAAATCGCATTTCCTCAGACCATCATTCCAATGTTACCAAACCTTTAAAACATTTACTTTGGGCTCAATCTGTTCCCCATATGTCAGATATAAGAATAAATGTGCACTCCCGATTCTGTATAAGAACGGGTTCTATTCAAAAACCCCATTATCATGCGGTTGCAAGTATATCATTAAAAAATCAAATATTAACAGGGGCCATCGTCTGTTCTTAAAACATAGAATAAAGCCTGCATTCCATAAAAGTCCTTGCATCTTACATAGCAACATGTCTGGGAGGCAACATAGCAGAAGTTGTTTATTATCATCTCTATCATCCGGGATTTATGGTTTAATGATCACAGATGGGGATAAACCCCCTCCATAGGGCTGAGGCAAGAGTGTGATGGAAACTTTGCTCACTGTGGCCAGCACATGTTGACACAGATATCTGTATCCCAGCTGCCAGGCAGGCTCCTGGGTTTCCAGTGTTGTTAACCCTATAATCCTGACAAACAAAATCTGTGTCAATGCTGGATTTCTCAGGTATGTAGTCATTTTTTTAACTTCATACTTGCAGACTAGACAAGTAAGTTTTTAAGACTTAAGATTAAGGTTAAAAAAAACAGTGCAGTTTCCCAAAAGGAAACCAGATGTTTAAGTTTTCTTCTCAAAAATGTTGTTAGTGCTGATTAAAAAAAAAAAAAGACCACTGTTATTTGTCAGTTCAAGTTTCATTTCTCTTCACTCTTGAGATTTGCACCACAGTGGCCCATGGAAATGTTCCCTTTTCTTAATGGAAGAAACCATGATAACCTCACATTGGAACAAAGAAAAAAAGTTCTCAGAACCAAGATTGCTGCAATGCTAGCGAAACTCAGCAGCCGAGATAATTGTCTCCTAAGTGTAAGATGTAAGAGCAGATTTTGGAGCTTATAAGTAGAGCTTCGGAAGAAAATGATTAAAAACTTTCCATCTCCCTCTGCCACCAAAACGCTTTTCAAGACATAAATATTTTTCATTTTTCAAATAAATGTTTTGTCCAGAATTTGACATGGCATAAACAAACATGTCTGTTCGTGGACTTGCTGACTTCACTTGTTACATCTCATCCCCACGCAGGGTCGGAAAGCAGGCCTTCCCTTGATCTGTCACAAGAGAATGAACGCACCACACCAAGGCGTCCAGACGGGGCTTTCCGCCTCCTTCCCTTCCTCTCAAAGGCTCCCCTTCACCGTAAAGCATGGGTTACTTGCTACTTTTCTTTCAGAAGCTTTCCTGAGTTTACTAACAATTGAGAGCAGAGATATTTAACTTGAGTTTTCCATAGCCTTGACCTAAATCAAGGGTACTAGTAAAAATCACACACACACACACATGTCAGGATGAAAATGGAACTACTCATCATACTTGGTAGAATATAAGCCCTCAACCATACCCGACAATGGGCTTGAATTCTCTAATATTGGGCCGTTGAGGCTTTTGAAATGAAATGGATAAACACTACTGAACGAGCTTAATTTTTTTTAAAATATATTTTATTGATTTTTTACAGAGAGGAAGGGAGAGAGATAGAGAGTTAGAAACATCGATGAGAGAGAAACATCGATCAGCTGCCTCCTGCACATCTCCCACTGGGGATGTGCCCGCAACCCAGGTACATGCCCTTGACCGGAATTGAACCTGGGACCTTTCAGTCCGCAGGCCGACGCTCTATCCACTGAGCCAAACCGGTTTCGGCATGAAGGAGCTTAATTTACCTCAGTCACATCCCATAATACTTAGGTGGTGTCATAAACGAACCTAAAACACCAAAACATTTGCCAACATCTGGGGGGGGGGGGGTGAGTGCAGTGGTTTTGCCATCACTCCAAAGTCCCAGGCAGTGAACCGAGCCCACTCCGCCATGTCCCCAGTGCCTCCCTTCACACCGACCACACAGGGGACCAAACTGACCCCTGATTGCAGGTCTGGATGGCTCTTTCCTGGCGGCGTGTCCTGTCCTTAGCCTTCGGAGGGAGCACACTGAAACCCAGCCAGGGCCGGGAACTCTGAACCTTTGCCTCGAGACCTCTGGGTTGGATAGCACCCTCTCTTCAGGCAAATATGTGCTAATTCTACACGCCCTTCCTTAATGGAAATAACATATGGGCCTCTCCTTTTTTAATGAGCTGCAGGAGTTCTTACATAGTTTGGACAATAGGCCCCTGTCTATTGCCTGTGTTGCAGACCTTTCTCTGAGTCTGTCCCTATTTTTGGTGTTTTTTGCTCTTTCTTCATTGCCCTCGTGACTTTTTGTTGTCACTGAATCATCTAAAAGTAATACACGGATATTACTCACCCTACACATCTCATCATGGATCCCCCAAAGTGGCATTTTCCTATAAAACCACAGTCCATTATTGCACCCGAGAAAACTGACAAGAATTCTGTAGTGCCATCTAATACCCAGCCCATGTTCAAAGTTAACATTTTTTATGGGCTGAATCGCAGCCCCCAAATTTATTTGTTGAAGACCTAACCCCCAGGACCTGAGAAGGCAACTGTATTTGGAGATGGGTTTTTAAAGAGGTAATTAAGTTAAAATGAGGTCATTAGGGTGGGCCCTACACCAATCTGACTCCTGTTCTTATAAGGCAATCTGGGGACACACACACACACACACACACACACACACACACACACACGGGACAACTACTGAAGATGCAGGCCATCTACAAGCTAAAGAGAGAGGCCTCAGAAAGCAACCAGCCCTGCCAACATCTTGATCATGAACTTCTAGCCTCTATTCCAGTGATGGCGAACCTATGACACGCGAACTCATTTTTTTTGGTTGATTTTTCTTTGTTAAATGGCATTTAAGCATATAAAATAAATATCAAAAATATAAGTCTTTGTTTTACTATGGTTGCAAATATCAAAAAATTTTTATATGTGACACGGCACCAGAGTTAAGTAAAATGCTGACACGCCCAGCTCAAAAGGTTTGCCATCACTGCTCTAGAACCACGAGAAAATAAAGTTGGGTTGTTTAAAGCCACCCAGTCTGTAGCGCTTTCTATGGTAGCCCTAGCAGGCTAACATTCTACCCTAAGATTCTTTTATACTTTTTTTTTTTTTTTAAATCTATGACTCAAGCAAGGATCACTCATAACATTTGGCTGTAATGGAAAAATGATGGGTTTTTATGTCCGACAAAGTGGATTTCAAATACAGTTCCTCCCTCAGTGCAAGGTGGTTTTGAAGTGAGTTCCCTGTTTCTGAGCCTCAGTTTCCTCCTGAGAGACCACACAGCCAACCCCACAGGCTGCTGCGGAAGGGGGGGCCGATTATGCTAACAGCTGAGAACAAATCCAAACTGCAGAGAGTTCCTGGTACAGTTTTCAGTAAACGTCCTGCTCATTCCTTAATCCGAACAGACATTCAAACATTTCTGAAGGATGAAAAGTTGGTTGCTGTGCCTGTAAGAATCATGAGGAGGATAATAGGGTCTTCCTACATTTCTTTCACAGACTAGAACTGCTCTGGGTGAATTTCTTAAAGGAGACTGTCCTACAGCAGGCACGTCCCCAAGTCCTGCCCAGCAGGAGAACTCCCTCACCACGAGGAGTTACGATCTGAACGGGGGTGAAATGTTGAAATGTACATGATTAAATCACCTCTATTCATCATGGGAGGCAGTACCTGAGCACTCACTTTGTGTTAGGTCCTGTGCTGAACACTTTGGAAATGAACTCATTTGTTCTCTATCACAATCTATGAATTGGCACTGTTTTCTCCTTACAGAACGTAGCAGAGAGGAACACTGAGGCTCAGGTGTTGAGGGTGGGGGGAGGTAGTGTTCTTCTGCAGTGGGAGTCCATTGAGGAGGGGGGACAAGACCCCAAGGACCAGGAGCAGAGAAAGATGAAGTAGGAAGGCCTGGGGGCTTTCAGAGTTCCCGGGCAGTAAGGAAGAAAGAGCTAGAAGAAGAGGCTGAGGTTCAGGGTGAGAAATCTTAATAAATTCTGCAGGCACAGGCAATTGCTGCAGGATTTTACACAGACACCATACCCTCCGAGGTGCTGCATGCTACACTCCAATGAGGTAATGCCACAGATCCTCCCTCCTCTTCAGTTAAGAGCTCTTCTATTAGATCCATGGTTCTCAAACTTTTCTGAGGACCTTTTTTAAAAATTAATCCTCACCCGAGGATATGTTTTTCTTTATTATTATTATTGATTTTTAGAGAGAGAGGAAGGGGGAGAAAGAGAGAGAAACATGGATGTGAGAGAAACATTGATGGGTTGCCTCTCAGATGCACCCCCATTCCCCCCCCCCCCGCCCCCGGGGATCGAACCCACAACCTACATATGTGTCCTGACCTGGAATCAAACCAGGAACCTTTTGGTGTATGGGATGACGCTCCAACCCACTGAGCCACCCTGTCAGGGCTCAAGACCCTTGTACATTCCTAAAACACTGACGATCCCAAAGAGTTCTTGATTGATGTGGATTACGAATTCTCATATTTATCATATCAGAAGCTAAAACTGAAAAAACTTCAAGACATGCATCAATTTATTCTAAAATAACAATCGTACACCTGCTACATATGATTAGAAATATCCTTTTAAGAAAAAAATCATAAGCTTTAAACCAAAACATTTGGTGAGAAGAGTGGCGTTCAGTTTCCTAAGTCTTTGAATGCCTGCTCTGTAGAAGCTGCACGCTCACAGCGACCTCTGCACTCCGTGTGCTGTGACAGCAAATGTCCGGTGGTCTCTGGAAAACGCCACCGCACCTCCCAGGGAGTAAAAAAGGCACAGAATGTCTTAGTCTCGCTATAAAAACAGTGTGGCCTCAGGGACTCCCCCAAAAGGGTCTTAGGGACCCACACAGGGACCTTAAACAGATTCTAAAGACTGCTGATCCAAAACCTAATGATTTAAGTGGTGGTGAGGGGGTGGGGGAAGTGTGGCGAAGAGCAAAACCCAAAGTGCCCTGCTGATGCTTTTCCCTAAGGAACGTTTAAGACGGTGCTGTGTCTCCTAAAGTACTGCCCAAAGATGCTCCTGTCCCTGTCCCCAGCAGCACTAAACTATGACATGTTTTCTCCCCAAGGTCATTTGACTTACAAAATGAAAAAATAAATAAAATAAAAAAACTCCCCATCTGTTTTCCTCTTTCTGGCTGCACCTGTGTGGTTTCAGGCACGATAACATCAGACGTGACTTCAGTGTCACTTGATAAATGACAGCAGAGTGAGGTCTGGGGTGGAGAGAAGTGAAACTTCAAGAATGTGTCCGTGACACAGGACACTTAACAAATGACAGAAGGGGCCTCAGCGAGGTTGCGCACCCATTTCCTATAGAACAGCAACAACAAAATGCTAATGGAGTCCCCGTATCTACTGGTCACAAAAGGAAGTGCTGCCGCCCCTCTGACAGCTGAAACAATGCGGCTGACTGGGTCTCTCTCCCGGGAAGGGGGCGGGTGCTGCTGTAGGAACACCACCCCCCACCCCCGCTTTGGACTTCTGTCCAATCAAAGGGCCTTACACACTTTTAGGCACGTAGGAGTGACTGAAGCAAACATTTGTTGATTTTTAATTGCAATTTCAGGGAAAAGCTCTAAATACTTTTTAAGGGAAAAGTCTCCAATTTCCTGTGGCGATAAAACAGCACAGGCATATTTTCTAGGGGCCCTCCAGCTACATGTCCCTTTAACAAAACCTGTCTGGAGGGGCTTCGGGGGGAGGTTCCTGCAGACTCTACACTGGGGAGAGGTGGCTGGCAGGGGGTGGAACACCTTCTGAGTAACGAACACCTTGTTGGCCGGCCTGAAGGGTGGGCTCCAGAGTCCAGCGTGGTCACCTGGCTCAAGAACAGTGGCATGGCTCTGACTGGGTAGCTCAGTTAGTTAGAGCGTCATCCTGATGCGCCAAGGTTGTGGGTTTGATCCCTGATCGGGCACATACAAGAGGAAAGAGGAAACTAATGAATGCATAAATAAGTGGAACAGCAACTCACTCTCTCTCTCTCTCTCTCTCTCTCTCTCTCTCTCATCACAGCAGGAGTCTAGACAACTTTAAAAAATAGCTAAGTCTGTCAAAAAGATCTGGCAGTCTAAAAGACAAGCAAAACAGAACACACAACTGGCCCTGTTTGCCCCACTTGGATTAAGTGGGTGTAGGGGGCCGTCGGTCACCAAGGGAGGGAGTGTTTACGCAGAGCCCTTCCCCACTTGCACAAATACTGGAGGGTCTGGGGGGACAAAGGCCAGGCCAGGTGGCCACAGCAATCTCCGGTGCGATCAGGACCCGGCAGGTCGGGCCTGGGTGTGGCCGGAGTGGGCAGAGCTGAGGGCGGCATCTTTCTGTGGTGAGACACAGTCTGGCTGCCCAGCGTCTGGGGTTTCCTGCCTGTGGACTTGGAGGAGCCCAGGTTTAGAATCATTTCTAATGACCAAACCCGAAACTGAGATTTTCTTTCCCTTCACACACACACACACACACACACACACCCTTTCAGATTATAAACACAACGAAAATATTCAGAATAAAAAAAATAAAAATAGAGGCAAAAATAAGCACAATAAGAATATAAAGATGACAGAGATCAAATCAAACATGGCATTTATATAGAAAATATAAGAGCATACATGCGAGTGTTGATGCTACAAAAACACCCTCCTGAACTCCAAACGTATCTTTTGGGAAAAAGAAATCAATGAATGCCCCAAACTAGAAGCGGTCCAAGCAGCAAGTGGGTCGTCTTCTGAAAGGCCCATGCTCCCAGCTAGACCCTAGAGCGGGCCTTCAGGACCGGCTTCTACAGGGAGCAGGGCAGTGTGACTCTGAGCCCTGGGTCTCTGGCGCTGTGGGCAGCGTAATGTGGGAAGGAGAAAACAAAAGAACATGCTTCTTTCTGGTGGAAGACAGCAGGCATTTTAGTTTCTTCACCCTCCACCTGGACCATGGCGGCCACCCCGGGGACCACCACCCCCCCTGCTCCTACCCTGCCTTCCTCCTCCTCAGCGGCTGATCCCTTGCCATGGAGGGTCTTGGGGGCTATCAGGAATAAAGCAGTTGACACTGAATTAATTCAAATGAAAATGTATCAGAAATACCCCTTTTCCCATCTTCGACTGCCCTGGAAGGAAGTATGAATTTGAGGGTCATTGTTAGCAGAGCTGGGTAGTGGGTATGAGCAAATGCAAGAATGGAGAAAGCTTAAAAAAAAAAAAACCCTACCCAAGGGCAGGCAAGAGGAGAATGTGAGAGAATGTGAGGGCAGGTACGGGGCAGGGGCAGGGATGCGTGGAGGTGGGAAAGGCTGGCACAAGCAGGAGGGCTGAGGCTGTGTACAGAGGAACCCTGAGCACGAACAGGGATGACCTTCGAACCGCCCTCCCCAGTCTTCAAGCACACGAATCTCTCCAAAGGTTCCATTTTGAGAAAAGTTAGCGGCATCAAAATGTCTAGGATCTGCCTCCAAAAGCAAGTCTGAATTGCTTTTGGCTTCTCAGAGCTTCTTCCCTGTGATTTCTAAACACGCAGGTGTGTTTTTCCCCCCACAAGGTTAACATTCCCTGCCGCCTTCTGCTCGACTCCCCTCACCCAGGGGGAGGGGAGTAAAAGGCCAGGGGACAACCCCCCAGAGGTGCCAGCGATGGCGTCGCAGGGGCTGGCAGGGGCTGCACTACCCCGTGGGGGGAGTCACCACTGCTCTTCCCAATCTGTTTGGTCAGGTAGAAACCCACCAGATGACCCTCAGTTAAGCTGCCTCTGGGCATCTCTACCCTGTGGGAGTCGCCCTCCTCATCAAGACCCTTCACCATAGCAACTCACAAGAGCTGAATGTTAACCTTCAGGAATTCTGCCAGCCAGTTGTGAAAGCCGTCATTAAAAGGTAAATGACACAAAATTAACTAAATCTTACTAACAACAACGGTATAAATGCTCAGAACCCACCATGTCTGAACTATTTCACCGTGTTTTACTGTTACCTGGCATCTACTCTGTGTGTCTGGGAGAAATGCCTTTGCACATTGCTGCCCACCTCTGCACTGGACAATGTCACATTGGTAGCTTGAAAACGGTCGCAGTGGGAAGATTTACACCATGAAAGCAGGCAAGCTTGATGTGTTCTCTTCTTGTCTAAGAGAGCGATGGAGAAAGTGTCAATAATACAGGTACAATGTAAAGCGTGTTGTGTCTGTAGCTGTTATGTTGTCTAAATAGCACAAAAATGGGCAAATATTCATGCAGCCTCTAGTTCAGCAGAGGCTCATGTCAGTGATGACATCTTCACTGTTTCACTTTTGTCTTTTTTTTTCACTTTTGTCTTTTTTATGTGAAAAAAAATATCTAACAATATTCATGTCGAAACTACATTCACTTATGAATAGGTCAGTTATGAATATAAGTTGAGCAAACATCAGCAAAAGTATTCTATGAGAAGCAATTTTCATTTTTGTTATTATTTGTCAATTCTGTGTGATACATCCTTTTATCAGTACAATCAATAATAAACTTATGTATGTATGAGTATATGCATGTCGTGTGTGCACTGGCGCACGCACACACTCACAGACACACACAGTTTCCCACCCCCACCCCAGTAGGTTGTTAAACATTTACCCACACATGCCATGTTAGCTTTTCATCACCCCTGAGTTTGCATGTATTCCCTCGCTCCTTAAGACCTGTTCCCACACCCCAGGCCCTCCTCAGAACAATGCTTGCTGATATGCCCATCAATACGCTGCAATAGATTGTCTGTCAAGCGTCCTGGGAGAATGGGAGGAAATCCTTTGCATTTATAAGCCCTGGTGAGCTCTCTGCTGCTCAGCTTCACAACCTCTCTCTCACCAGTTGGAAGCTTTATTCGCCATTCATCCTCAGCATCACTGTTCTTAACATTCTTGGGCGGCTCAGAGAGAGATAAACACCTTTAAATTAGACCCAACCCTTACCGAGTTCTATGGGAAATAACCCGAGGAGATTTAGAGTTCTGCACTTCTGAAAGCTTCATTACCTTAACCAACAGCCTTCTTCTACAATTCCCCTGCATTTGAGTAGTGAAAAAATTTTATGTACAAGTTTATTTTGTTACACTAGTAATTAGCTGGTTGATTATTGTGCATGGATTTACTTTTAAATTACACTAGGACATCAAGTTAGATTTGGGAATTCCAGCAGAAGACAACTCCATTGACTCAACTGGAGAACAAAAGTGTGGCCTTAGCAAAACCTTTTTAAAGAGGAAGTCTCTTAATTCGTCCCCGGGCCACCATGAAAACAGATGTGATTAAAGTGCTTGTTGTCCTTCAGACCCAGTGAAGCATAACGGAGTCTATAATCTTCACCAAATGAGTGTTGTTGTGTGTTTTTTTAACTCAACAAACCCTCCAACTCAGGATACCCTGTTACAAAGGATTTCCTGTCATTCTCTGGGAACATGCAATAGAAGAAAATTCATAGGATTTCAATTTCTGAAAATATACCACGTAACTCACACGTCAAATTCTGAATCTTGGCAAAAATCTTCGTTATCCAAGTTCTTCATTTTCTTTCTAATCCTCTCAACAATATTTAAATCATCCCTCTGTCAATTGAGGTTTTAATTCTAGGACTTCAACATTTACCCATGTTGTTGTTGTTTTTTTTTAAAAAAGTCAAACTAGATTAAGAATCTTGCAACCTCAATCATTTCTTTGATTAATCAATTCAGTCCAAAAGTGGAGTCTGATTAGTAATCCCTCGACAGAAAAGCAAGTTCTTACAAGACATTAAGCTGAAGGCGGCCAGAAACCGTATTAATTTGCAGGTGTTTCCTGATGTCCCTACGAATGACTGACATCCTATGATGATTAGCATCTTGAGAAGTTTCCTTGCCCGTAGAAACTGCTTCTGTCTCTGTCCGTAAACAGCCCTCGCCAGAATGAAGTGTTTGCTGGAAATACCCAGTTGTTATTCAAACACTAGCATCGAATATTTACTTGTACTTCAGCAGGGCATCCCACCAGGTGTTAAACATTTTAGATATGTTGTTTCCTTTAGAGAAGACAGCCCAACCCTCAAGGACTCTAGTAGCTGCTCTGAGCCACAGCTTTGCAAGACACAGGAGTGGTCAAGCTCAGTGACTCTGGCCTTCCTTCACTCCAGACTGCCCACTGACCTTGGAATGTCACCTTCTTTTTCTCTGATCAAGTGAGTCATCCTGGAACTAGCCATTCTTTTCTTTTCTAATAATGCAACCCTCAATTTTAACTAAACTGGGTATATGACTGCCTGACATTCAGATACCATCTCTCAGGGCAACAAGATAGGAAAAGCCTGGGTTCCTGTGAGCTGAGAGCTGCCCACTCACCTGGAGCCTATTCAGAGCTCTGAGTCCTGTGTCCCGCCCCTCCCCCACACTTTCAGATGACTCCCACCCTGACCCATCTACCACGTGCACTATGAGCATGCGATGTGGAGTCAGTCTGCTGGGCACTGATCCCAATGATGCCGTTGATTTGATAAGTTATCTCACCATTTTCATAGCTCAGTGTCCTCATCCACGACATGGGAACGACTGCACGTATTCAACGTGCTTGTGAGCATGAAATGAGTAAATCTATGCAAAGGCTGGTCTAGTATGTGCTCAGTCAGTGTTAGCTACTATTTCCTCTACTTCCTCCACCGCCACAGCCAGCAGTCCAGGGTGTGTCACCCCTTGGTCCACACAGCAGGAAATCACAGGACAGGGGGCCAACGGGACCGAGAAGGTGAAGCTTCCTAACCATGGCCCTTGCCCCCTGCCCTTCCGTTCATTCTCCCCATCCCTGGTCTCCAGAGCTCCACCCCTTCCGGCCACCTTATTCCTTATGTACAATTTCCACTTACTCCTTAGAGCAGACTTCACCCACTGTGACCCCTCCCCGGTCTGATTCTTCTCACAAGAATTTCTAGCTTAAGTGAATTCTATATATTTCCTGTTGTGAGAATTCAAGTAAACACATATTAGAAGATTTCCTCTGGGGAGATTCAGAAAGAAGGGGCTGTGATGGAGGGAAAGGGAAGCAATCAGATGTCAGCTTAGAGGGGTGAAGGAGGCCCCGAGAGCAGAGAACTCGGCTGTACTTTGGGGTCGGTGTGAGGGGAGTGAGCACAGACGTGTAACACAGAAAGGGCTGACTGTGCGTGTTCTGTGCAAAGCTGTCGGAGTTGGATGTAATGCTTTGAACTGAAGCTCTCCGTGATGTGGGAAGGGACTGAGCTTTCCTGAGGTTACAGGTTATCCAAAGCTGTACCTCCCTCAAATACCAGGCTAAGCGGCCTCACAGCAAGGTATGGGCTTGACAACAGAGGACGACGACTTCAAACACGAAATCCAGAAGGCATGTCCACGTATTCGATGAGTGGTGCAGAGGAAAACTAACTTTGTGTCTAAACTTATTATGAGAAATCATTTGCCAGTGTGTTACGGACAAGACTAGCTGTGACCTCCAAGTGTATTAGGGAGCCCGGGTGCCTGACAGTCATCACACTTAGATAGGAATCTTACATGTAAGCCAGCCTTCCGTTCAGGTTGGCACAAAACCTGATTTTCATGTAACGACTGTTCCCCAGTGTTTACTCAGAAGAGAAGGTAGGACCATAAGGATTTCTTTAAATCTCATTATTAGGAGTAAAAGCTCTTCAAATTAACCCTCAAAGGGGCAGTGCGCTGCCTAGAAGTAAAACTACAACTCCGCTCCCCCTTCCCCAGGAGACCAACAGTGAGAAGCCTAAAGGGCCAGCCTGGACGGAGAGGCGGGAGGCCTGGGGAGGCCATGCTGCTGAGGGCCAGCTTCCACGTGGTACCCCTTGCCCCAGTCAACCCTTGGGGGGCTTCCCCTCTGTGTTGGGAACTCGCGCCTTGTAGCTTGCCAACAGCAGTGGCTTGACGACAAGAGAGAGATCACAACTGTCCATTAAACAGCTGCTAAAAGCCAAGCACTGTGTAGCAGTTTACCGACTGTTTTTACATGTTCAACAACCCTTTACAGTAACTATAATTCTCCCGCCCCCATTATATGGTTGAAGAAATGAATGAGTAGTACAGTTCATATTCAAAAGACAGTTACTCAGCTCTAAAGTATGAACCAAGAGATTTTTATTTCCTGTTCAAGTGGGAAGGGGAAAAGGAATTTCTGACCCTTCTGAGGCAAGAGAGGCAGGTTCAAGGCAACCCACCCCAAGTTAGAGCTCTGGAGGGACTTGCTCATTAAAAGACACTGGTGTTTGGTCCACAGCACTTGTAAACATTAGACAGCTCCGCCTCAGCTCCCATGTGAGTCAAGTGGCTTTCTTTTATTAGCCCGAGATCACAATCACTATTGATAAGATTTTTATGGACCTAAGAATACAACCCAGCCACTCACTCATTTAAATACTGCAGTGCCTCGTATGTACTTGAGAAGTGGCAATAAACAAAACAGGCAAAAGAGCCCCACTCTAACAAGTAGTCTATAAGAAAGGTAAGAGCTGACCTAAGGAACTACTGTTATTTTTAGGAGATATTTTAATTGTGTGGTGGTTATGTGTAAGAATGTGTTCTGATCCATTGGAAATGCATATTGAAATATGTATGGGTGAAATAGAACGACACCTGAGATTTGCCTTTAATATCCATAGGGGGGGAGGGAATACCAAGAGGGGAAACAGATAAAACAAGATTGGCAAAATGTTGAATCTGGAAGATGGGTACACGGGGCTCATCATACTGTTCCTCTCCTTGTGATTTTGGAAATTTCCTTAATCAGAAGATGAATCCTTCCCTCCATGGAGCTTAAAAAGATAAACAAACATTAATTTATGGTGTGTCCATCAGACAGATACACATCTATGCAGAAAACTAAAGCAGGGAAGGGAGATGGAAAATGCTCAGGAGGTGGATAAACATATTTCCGCATGCTTGTACTCTATTTTCTACATATAATTTAACACATTGTATGTGGGTAGTAACAGGTGGCTCTACTACTTACAGTCAACGTAAAACGTATAAATACGTTTCCCGTATACAATGTGTTAAGAAGACATGAGCTGATCACCTGCATCAGCGTAAGGCATTAGTACACACCAAGCTGAATAAAATGGTAATTAAAGGACACTCAATTTTCTGAGAAACAAGAGATGAATTTGAGTTTTATGAAAGATGTGAATTTTAAAGAAACATCGATGAAAATAATGGCTAACATTTCCCTAACTTTTCTATATGATACAACCAGGTTTTGCCAACATGGTAAAGAATGATTGGTTTGATCCTCATCATCACCCCAGGAGCGGGTACTGTCTCCCTCATCTCTAAGATGCGGCCCCAAAGCTTAGGGAGTCTGGACAGCTTGTTCAAGGTCATGCAGAGTCTAAGTGGTGGAACCCAGTTTGAATCCAAGGGGTCCACTCCAGAATCTGCATGTTTAATTGTTACATCATACTGCCTACTGTGATGGGTAGGCAGCATTTGAATAAACGAAGGATAAAAGACGACATAAATATCAAGCAGTGACTTGATATTTCCTGAATGTCTGCCCCACTCGAGATGTTTGGTGCTGCGGGTCCTGTGGGGGAATAAGGCAGATATGGGGGACGAGCCAAGAGCAAGCTTTTCTGGGTAGGATGGCGCTGGAGAGCGGACGGCACTAGAAGGAGGAAGAGGCCCAGTTAGACCCCGAGGAGGAAGAGGCCCAGTTAGACCCCGAGGACGCTTCTTCAGAACTGAGGAGTGTGAGGGCAGGAATGCAGGAAGGAGTCACTGGGCGGGTTCTCCACCACCTCTCTTCCCAGGCACCCACCACCACACCACCCGCCCATCCACCCCCCGCACGCAGCATGCTGCCTGCTGATCTCATTCTGGAACATGGCGCTATACCAGCATCAGACCCCAGAACTTACCTGACAGAGAGGCAAGAAATGGCCACTGCCTAGGGCATTTAGTGACTCACTTTTTAAAAAAATGTTTACGTTTTCTCTGTGCTGGGCACTGTTCGAAAACATTGGGAATACAGTGTGAACAACACAAATTCTCTCTTCTCGTGAAGAGCAGACAAGAAACAAATATACTCTTTGTTACAAATGCTATAACATAAAATTGAAGTTGGGTAAGAAGGACATGGCTCGCCAAGGCCATATAAAGCATGACCAGGAAGGCTTCTCTGATAAGGGGACACTTGGCAGGAAACTGGAACAAGTGAGACCGTCAGGCTTTCCTCTCCGGGAAGAGCGTTCCAGGCAGAAACCATGGGAGGCTGGAGCTTGTCGGGGATACTGGGGAACTGAGAGAGGCCGGCCAGCCAGGGCAGAGTGAGCATGGGGATACTGGGAAACTCAGAGAGGCCGGCCAGCCAAGGCAGAGTGAGCCGTGGACTTGCTTTTGACTCGGAGTGAGATAGGAAACCACAGAGGAGTCTGAATTAGCCGACATATGACTCGGAGTGAGATAGGAAACCACAGAGGAGTCTGAATTAGCCGACATATGCAGGGCCACTTTGGCTGCTGTGAGATAGTTGAGCGCATGGGTCTACCAGTGGTTCTCAACCTTCCTAATGCCGCGACCCTTTAATACAGTTCCTCATGTTGTGGTGACCCCCAACCATAAAATTATTTTCGTTGCTACATCATAACTGTAATTTTGCTACTGTTATGAATCGTAATGTAAATATCTGATATGCAGGATGTATTTTCAGGGGTCGCGACCCACAGGTTGAGAACTGCCAAAAGGACCAGTTAGGAACCAACTGCACTAATTCAGGGAGAGAAGGCAGCGGGCTGGATCAAGTGGAGCAGTGATGACTGTGAGGAGTGGGAGGACGTGCACATTTGGGGTAGAGCCTGCAGCGTTTGCCTGTGGATTGGACCTGAGGTCTGAGGAATGTGACCAGAGAAACGTCAAAGGCTCTCTAATTAAGCCTTTTATCTCTACCTTAAGTTCTACCATTGACCTTCCCTTGGGATTGAGCCATTAGAAGGGCCTCTATGAAAATGCACTCACTGGTCAGATTTGAGCTCCAGACATAGCAATCCATGCTGGCTCAGCAATTATTCTACTTGTCAAGGCAAGAGATAAATGTCCAAAAGGCTGGGAAGGAGGCATGAGTAAGTGAATGCAGATTGAGAACTATTTAGGAAGTTTTTGCTAACTGGTTGGACAAGGAAGGAAAGTAGCTTGCTGTGACCAATGAACTGTGGTGCTATTAACTAAGAATTGGATAAGGAGGGGGGAAAACAACCCTAGGAAGTTAGAGGTAGGTCTGGAAATAGAGATTATGAATCCAATTCTGGGTGGGTGACTTTGAATCCATTGTGCAAAAGCCAACAGATAAATCCCAGAAGGCATGTGAATAAGAGTGGAGGCTCAGACAGGCCCATGGCACAGTTTTTCATTTGATTTATTTTGAAACACAATAGGCCCTCACTATTTGAGCCAGAAAATTTAAATCAGGATAGTCTAAGAGGAGTTTTATTTTAATATTTTCCAAGAGGCATAGTAACTAAAACTAGGCTATCAGAATCCATCCCCTTTTAATATGAAGGGATCCTTCAAAGACCCATCTTAATAAACTAAATTTACAAATAACGGAGCAATTTTTGTACCAACACTAAACAATGTGGCTTGGCTATATCCGTGTGTGTTTTTTTCCAGTAAGAGTGCTAAATTCTGAATAGGAGAATAACAAATATAGACTGCTTAACTTGTTTTTCTATTTCTGAGCTCTAAGTTGGTAAACTAGAATTAAGGGTTTCACCCAAATCCCACATGCTAGCATTGGACATGAAACTTCCCCATTCCACTCTACAGTTGAAAGAGAGAACTGGACCAAACTTCAAGTCAGACAATTGGTTCAAGGTCAATGGTGTGCCCGTGAATATGCTCTCTACGGGGAACACAAGGACGAATACAGCATAATCTCTACGTCCCAGGAACGTCACAACCCACCAAAAGTCTGAGGTGCCCACCCTATGCAAATGGAGGCATGTTTATAGGGCTGGCATAGGGCTGGGATCCTGTCTGGAAATGCATAGCAGTCACTCAACTGGTTTGGAACATTAGAAAGATTTCTTACCACTACAGTTTCTCCGATAGTTGCTTCTATTCCAGAATAAACACTGTTGAGTTTCCAAGTGCTCTATAAGCCAGTGAAAGGCAGGCCACGGGCATAAATATTTACAGAGCACCGCATTTCCTGCAGGCCCACACAACCTCCAAAGCAACCGCTACTGGACTCCCCTTATAGAAAATCGATGGAACAAAAACACTTTTCTAAAGAAACCTTATGAAGGGTTAAGCCAGAGCCCCTTCGATTTCTCCAGTGGGTTTTCTTCCCTTCTCATCTCCTCCTTTTTCATTTTTCCTCCCTCCTCTTCCTCCTCCATCTTCTTTTTTTTAAATATTTAGCTACCTACTCAGAATTTCCTTTCTTCAACTAATTTTTGAAAATGGAGGTTTTTGCCTGAATTTCTTGATGCTCATTTCAACTCGTAGACAGATAACTATTTTGTTCACCCATTTGCACTCGGGAGCTCAGAGTCTAGTGAGGGAAAGCAGACACCTGAATGGTTATGGAAAGTACCACACCATACGCGCTGGAAATGAGGAAAAGAGTGTGCTAAGGAGCTGGAAGAGAGGGGCACTGGGCTCTGAGGGTCTGTGGGGAGGTGAGCTTATCCATCATGGCATGTGCTGCCTTATTCACTTTCCTGAGAGGGCCCAGGACAGAGGCCAATGGAAGCAAAGGATGGAGACTGGTAAGCAGGTGGGACAAAGCGAGTAAGAGTGGCCACACTGCTTCCGAATTCCCATCAATCCCTTCTTGTGAGGCACTGGCTTGCTCACATTCCAGTGCTGAATCAACCCGCCTCTCCCCACCCCTTCTGTGGCATCCTCTTTGGACCACGGCCATAGCTTCCCCACTGCTCTACCTGAGTGACAACCAGCATTCATCAGACATGTCCCTCTCCTGCGTCAAAACCAGCAGTGGCTCTGCATGGCACTTCTAAGCCATGGTAATGACCTTTAGTATTATAACCCTACACAGTCCAGGCTCTGCTTCATCTCCCACTCGTGCTATTCACACACAGCGGCCTTTCTTTTCCTCCAACTCACAGAGCGTATTCCTCTCTATGCATTTTTTCTCTCTGCCTAGAATGTTCTTTCCTCAGATCTTCTCAGGATCATTCTTTGTCATTTAAACCTTGGCTCAATGTTACCTGCTTGCATGGGCCTTCTGACCACCCAAAGAGAGTGCCCCCTCCCATTTCCCTGTTTTCTTTAAAGCTCTCATTACACAGTTCCCCCTCCCCAGATCTCGCTTGTTTTGTTCATCACTGTATCCCAGAACTTAGGAAATTATATTTGTTGAATGACTAATTGTAATATGAATTCCCAATTGTAATGAACATTATGTCTCCACGACAGTGAAACAAACAAATGTGTTTCTCTTCCCTCTCTCTTACTATTGACTTTGTAAAAAAAAATATTTTTTATTGGTTTCAGAGAGGAAAGAAGAGGGAGAAAGATAAATATCAATGATGAGAGAGAATCATTGATTGGCTGCCTCCTGCATGCCCCACATTGGGGATCTAGGTCGAAACCTGGGCCTGTGCCCTGACTGGGAATTGAACTGCGACCTCCTGGTTCATAGGTCCATGCTTAACCACTGAGCCACGCCATTACGAGGCTCTTACTATCGACTTGTGCCTCAGGAGACTGAAGGGCCTTCTCCTGCCACTGGGATAGTTTCCCCAGTATTTTCATGTTGTCTTATTGTTCCTGCCATCTAGTAACAGGGAATAAATCTTAAGGGTGACACCCATACACATAATAAAAGGGTTTATTACATACTAGGTACTATATGTATACATTACAAATTTAAAACTATAACATCTTTATTATACTTTTGTTCCCATTTTAGTTGGCATTTTCAAATAACTTCCAAATAATATACCTAGACTGCTGAATTTCAGCCTATCCTTGCATTTTAACTTTGAGTACTCAGACCTTGGAAAAACAGACTTACCTCTTCCACGCACACCGTTTTCCCCATGATTAACATCACAGTGTCTGCACACTGTGTTTGAACTAACTCTGCAACAAGTAAGCAAAGACAGTATCAGCTTGTCTTGCTCTATCTATCACGCATATTGAAGTATCAAGTAAGAGTTTTCTCGGTCAAGACCACGGTATACGTTTCTGAACATGTGTGGAGCGTTTTCTGCATATATTAGTAATCCAAAACCAAGGAGATTTTTAGAATAGTTATTAGCATAAGTCATTAGCTAGTACAGAAATGTGTTCTCGTTTTCATTTCTATAAGAAGTTCAAAACAAATACCTGTTAAGTTCCCACTTGGAAATTTCTTAAACGACAGTATTAGGTTAGAGTAGACAGTATCACATCTTGACAAGGCGGACCATAATCCATAAAGAAAACAAAGCTTACTTTGCTCCTCGGGGATATTTTGAATTTTGAAAGGTACTACTATGATGGAACTCATTACAACTCAAATTTTACAATTTCATAATATTTGCTTTCCTGACAGGATAAGTTCTGGAAAGAAAGACAGAAAGAAAATAGAAGAGTGTTACATGATACTGACACTTTTGGGAAGTCACCTGGTTTCTAAGTTGCTACAGGTAATGTTTCATTATCATAGGGTACACCCGTGGGCCACAGGGTTCCACACACCAAGGAAACGTTATTTTCACATTACTTCCTTTGCCATTTTAGTTTCAAGATCAGATCTCATTAAGTATTCTGATTCAATGGCGTTCCTTAGACTTTAATCTCAATAACTGTTATAGGAGAGGGGGAGATGAGCATGAATCTTATAGAGACAGTGAAGAAAAGTGGAGAAAAGCCAAGACCACCAAGATCTTCCTCTATCACCATATTCCAAAAGCGTCCAAATGTCTCCCCAAGCACTTTCCTCATGAGGGCCAATCCTAGCAGCTCATCCACATCTCCCACTCCTTCCCTGACCATTTCAATACCCTTACAGCCCCCACCCTCATCATCCTTAGCAAGGAATTAACTCTAAAAACTCGGATC
>NW_005871542.1:302682-309750 GCF_000147115.1 Myotis lucifugus
CTGCACAACATAGATGCTTAACTAATACCAGGTTAAAGGGAACAAAAGCAGTGTCGTATATTATGCCCCAGATTCAGTTTTCTCTCTCCCAGCACATCAGAGAGGCGCAGATGTCAGTGTTTGAGGACTGTCTGTAATCACCCAGCCACGGGAGGCTGCACTCAGGGATGGTCTGGGATCCGCCGCTCCACCCCTTCCTCTCAGCCTCCCAGCTTGCCCACCCCCTCCACCCCCAACCCAAAGGTCGGGCACAGCCTTCCATCACCCTAGGCTGGACTCTGGTGAGCACGCACCCCCGCAGTGGTCTTTCCTTTGCATCTGCCTGTTCCCAAAGACTGGGATTTCTGCTAGAGTTGCTGTTGGTTCTGAAGACAGCCGGCTGAGAGCATGAGGACTTCAGTCACATGAGACAGGGGAGGTGGGATGGAGGTGGCTCTAGAAGAGAAAAGGTCTGCACTTTGCTTCCTCCTTGGCCAAGGGCTGACCAACCCCTCCCAGCCAGACAGGGGCTTCAGTCGCAGAGTTGGGAGAGGGTAGGGGGAGCTGAAGAGTGCCCCCCCAAAAGCAGATTCCCGTGGGTATTAGGAAGGGCACGCTCACCATGTATGGAGGGCCAGCATGCCACCTGGTGACATGTTGAAATGAAAATCAAACAATATGAAAGCACACTTAATTACAGCTAGAAATAGCCAAGTATCGTCCAAGCCCCCATTCAGTCAACCTGAAACTGAGTTAAAGAATCGTGGGCGACAGGGGCACTGGGGGAGAGACAATAGGCTCCAAACGGGGTGCAGAAAAAGATCTCGAGGAGGATTGGGAGCTAAGAGGGCGGTCAGAAAGCGAAGATCTAAGTGGTATTTTCCTCTAAACAGGGAGGAGGGTGGGAACATATTGGAAGAGAACCCTGCTTGGAGCGTCAAAATCCATAGCCTTTCCAGAGGAGAGAGGGAGGTTGGCTCTAAAATCCTCCCTTCTCATGATTAGAAAGGACCTACGTGGTCAGAGGGATGATCAGCCCCTTGAGATGCGAGGAGAGGAGTATTTATAGTAAATTAAATCTAGAGAACAGACGGCAGTGAGCTCTGAGCTCATGCCTTCATTGCCCTTCGGAAGGCATTTATGTGCATTAAGGACTCACACATCTCTGCAGACAGCTGCCAAAAGGGATTATCCAGCTGCAAGAACCGCCCAACTGCACGCCTACCCAAGTATGTGTAAGTCGGTTTCACTTCAACAGGATTCCCTAATGTACTTCGGTCATTCAAATGACCAGAGTGAATGTTTTAAACTTTTAAAAACACATCAGATCACAAATGCCTTACAATACTTCCATTTACTGTCTTACTGAACTCTCTGCCAGGTCCAACTCAACAAACAAAGAGACTCGGTTACAATATAAACCTTTGGAGCTGAATCCTGTAGGCAACCACAGAGTAAGACTAGTGTATCTAATGAATATTTATTGAGCATAAATATAAATGCATTTTATTGGTGCTAAGAAATGCTTTCCCCCCACAACGTACAGACACACCTTACAAGAAGAGGTGATGCCAATTTTGTGGACATTTTTCTTAGTGGTACATTTAAAAAGAAATGGCCTTTGTAAAGTATATGATTGTCTAACCACTATGCTGTACACCTGAAATTAACACAAAATAATATTGAATGTAAAAAAGAAAATAGAGTAATTAAAACAAAGAAAAGGTGTATTTCAAAAGTACCGTAGACTTGATGAAACAGGAACTCATCAATTTTATTACAGTTGTTGTCAAATGCTGCCTGAGAGGCTTCCCAGAGCATCAGACTAAGGCGGCCCAACCATCACCTGGATTCCCCCAGCCTGTTGAGCACATCTCCATGGAGACCCCGCTTCTTGTGGTGACTGCTTGGCCTAGAACAGCATCAGGCATCATTCTAGGCATAGTAGGTGCCAATAAATGGCTCTGGAATGAAGAAAGGTTACCATTTATTGAGAATTACTACATGTCGGGCCCTGAACTAAATGCTTTACAAAGGAAAATGTCATTTATCTTAGCAACTTTAACGATGAGGGGACCTGTAGCAGGTAAATGGAGAAGCCAGGATGAGACCTCAGCTCAGTCTAACTGCAAAGCCAGACACACAGGCACTATGTTATACTGTGTGTCACATACAAGCCCTGGGAGTTCTGTGCTGAATTCTGTGTCTGGTCCAAAGATGTACAGCAAGATCCCTGAAGCTAGGGAGAGGGAGAGAGCTGTTCCCCACCCTTGGAAGGTAATATGTATCTACTGGATCGCCACATTCCCCTGTCTTTCCAAGTGCTTATGTATGAGGTCCTGAGTTAACATGGAGGTGGGGATGCCTACATTTCTGCCCAATAAGATGAGAAGAGGTTCCAAGGAAGAGATGGAGACTTCAACTTTGTATGGAAGGATCCCTCCATCCATGAGAGTAAGCACAGCCCACCTCGGGCTCTGGGAGTTATGTTGAATGATAGGGACGTAGGGGTATACAGGGGAGGAGCTAGAAGAACAGTAGGTACAAAAGCATTGAGTGCCAGGCTCGGGGGTCTGAACTTCATTTCATGTGTTCAATGATCTTCATCAATGACCTATTTCAATGTGGGTTTTATTCCATCCCAGCTGAGCCTCTCTCTCCATTCACATCTAACTCAAGGAAGAAGGTTGAAATTGGGCACTGCCATTCCTAGATCAACTGATTGCTATGTCTGTTAGAGACTTCTAACCCAGCGCCAAGAGAGCATAAAGAAGACCGGCTGGCCAAAGGAGTGACAAAGGAGATTTGGTTTAAGTTAGTCTACACCACTTCAGCTCAGCTAGAGCCTATGGAATTGTCAATTTGGGTCTCCACGAAAATCCTGAAGGATATCACAAACATAAACTGTTTCCTTTAGAACAGAGCTGGACAAACCCGACTACAGCCCGTTTTGTGTGACTCTCAAGCAAAGACTGGTTTTACATTTTTAAAGGGTTGCAAACAAACAAGCAGCTCCCCACCCAATCGAAGACTATATGAGAGAGACAGACAGACCACAAAGCCTAAAATACTCACTATCTGGCTCTCTACAGGAAAGAGTTCACCGCCCCTGACCTAGAACTTGCCATCCTCCCCCATCTGTATTCAGACACAGGTCATTTAAGTGCTCGATGTGACCAGACACAGAGAGAACTAGGTCCCTTTAATAAGTAGAGCTAACCTAACCTCATGGCATGGTGATTTATTGATTCCTCTTATGAGAATTCTAAAGTTTGGGCGATTACTAGACTCACCCCCATTTTAATGTTGTCTTGGATATTTTAGAAAGATGTCCTTCTTACGCTTAAGGACTTGCTGCTTCGGGGCAAATGCTGTACTGGTTTGACCTTCCCATTGCCAGTGCTAAGTGGCGCTGTAGCCTCGGCAGCACCCCGGTTATGAAAGCTTACCAAAACCGCCGTCTTAATTAGAGCCCGAGAAAACCCCGCCTCCCCTCCCATCAGGTTAGGACATCCGGTGGGCGTAGCTGGAATCTTCGCCTACCATTAGCACTCTTCCAAGGTGCCTTCCTCTAAGATGCTACTGGAAAGGGCAAAGAAGAGGAGGAGTGTAGATTTTCCGTTCCATGAATCCAGCATACCTTAGTTTCCCATCTAACAGTAATTCAATATTTACGCGAAGATGATGTTCAGGTTTGGAAATTTTTACTGGCCTTGTATCTCATCGAAAAAACATTTTTTTGGTAAACTTGTGTACACAGATTGAAAAGATACTCAAACCTGCCTCAAACATGAAAACTATTCTAGATATAGTGCACAGTCAACTCCTAGTCACGGGGCGGGGGTGAGGGTGGGGGGAGCCACCCAGGCAGACTTGAAGGTTTCTGCAGCCTCTGGATGACCCGTGGCCAGGTTATTCCGCAACAAACCCGGGCCCCCTGGCTGGGATGCTGAGCTGCCCTTCTGCCGTCGTTGCTAAAGCACCTGTTGCTTTCCGTCAGCGTGGGCAATAGAAAGAGGAACACGTACCATCTCTTAATGACTTGAAAGCTGGCCCTGCAGTCAGTTCTACTTGGCACAGACGCCCAGGGCTCTGGACGCCCGCTGACTGGGGTCAGCTTTTCATTGTATAGAGCAGGTTGATGCAGGCTGCTGAAACGTTATATTTCAGATGCCAATGCATGCGAGTACAAGGCAGCTTAGGGTCTCTGTCTAGAAAATGTTCCCATTCCCATTCCTGCTTGAATACTCGAGCATTTGGCCTTAGAAACCACATTTTTCCTAAGTCAAAAGGGACAGTGATTTTTTTTTTTTTCCTGAAAGAGTGAAGCATTGCATTTCATTAAAAATGTGCCTCCATGCCACCGTTATTTCAAGGTAGTGCAGTTGAGGAGAGAGAAGTGAACATGGGTTAAACCATAGCTCAGCCGACGTAGAACTGCGGAACCTCCAGCAAAATCACTCATTCCCGGGACTCAGTGGATCAACAACAATCGTCTTGAAAGCGCACAGCCTGCCAAATTCCACAAATTATTTCATTAATCATCCTCACTGCTCAGCATGAACCCAGAGAGAGAGGCCATTATTTCCTAAATTACAGAGGAAGACATGAGCAAAGGTGAGATAATCCGGAGAGAGCAATCAGCTATGATTGTTACATTTTCCTGACTGTAAACTAATCTATGTCTAAATAATTTCCTAGAGGGGTCAAGGTCTCGGTGCCAATGAGCTGCAGAGGCAACTTCACACCCAGGCCGGCCCCTTCCAGAGCACTCAGTCCTCACCTCTAGTACTCACTCCCCTAAATCTTTAGGAGGTTGGGGCTGATGTAGATCATCCGAGATTTAGCCTAGGCCCTACATCCCAGCGTCACTATTCCCTGGATCATCCAGGAGGAGAATTGAAAGATGACAACTGTTTGAAAGACCAACTACCAGCAATGAATGGCGGGAGGGGAGAGAAACCCGCAAAAAGTGGACTGCAGCCAGGAGGATTCGGAGTAGAGATCCAGGAATTGCTTTTAGTTTACTAAGGGCTCAAAAGACATCACTGCTGCTGAAGCATTTCCCATATTCATGTGCTAGACCACAAACCATGAATTCTTAATTAAATCACTTTAAAAACTCATATCCTCACAGGAGGAGAACAAAACAGTACTGGCTATTCCTGGATTTAAAAAAACGATTGCCGCTTCCCATCGGTTTGTTAACAAGTGATCCTTTAAACTCCTTGAAGTACAGATTGAATTTCCCAATATTTAAGCTTGGATTTGGCAACGATCATTCCTAAGTAAGGCGCTGTAGGAAGCTGGTGCCCATGGGAAAGATGCAGATGAGCAGGAAAAGGTGATTAAGGCATGGATCTGACAGCCAGAGAACCATCAGAAGAGAGGTCCAGGGAGCGGCTACAGGAGGGAAGAGGAAGGTGATACAGCGATGGCTGTGGGATGTCCTGCTGAGGAGGAAGCCAGTGAGGTGGGAGAACTCTGGGGAAAAACATTTCTTTTCTCAGGTGGCCTGGTGGCTCAGATACAGGGCCTCAAATCGGACAAGAAGAAAATCGGACAAGGGAAGCCAGAGGGTCATATATCAAACCATTGCTTTTGTATCTAAGTCTTAAATATTGTAGACAAAGTAAATACCACAGGGGGTAGGGTGGGGGTGGAGGATTGAGCATGAAGCTTTAGAAACGGCCTGGTTCATATAAATCACTTCATGAGGGAGGTAGCCAAGGCCACCTGAGGAGTTTGTAGGGTCTCAGTTGGCAAAGCCCACCTTACAATGGAGTTTTCTTACTCCTTGAAGTGATTGATGGGCTTGGAGATGTTTTAACAGCGTTTACTCGAAGTCCAAAGTCTACACTACATCCTTTAAAAGCATGCCAACTACAGAACACGGGGAAGCCAGCAGATGCCGATTGTAACACTCGATAACCACTTTTATAGTGTTCCCCAACCGAGCTGGCCTGCAATTCTGTTCCATGCCAAACCTGGCCCAAGTCGGCATTCTGGTCTCCTCCTGGTTTGAATAGGAAACACAGGCAGTGCTGAATCCGATCTGTCGGAAACCCCCCAAACCAACTCTGCCTCTGGGATCCACAGTGTCCTTTGTGAGGCCGCTGGACACAGCCTCCCAGGGGACTCACCCTCGGGGATTTCAGAAATATGTGCAGTAGCAGCGGCCACCTGAGGGTGGTACCGAGGGAGCGGGAGGACCAGAACTTCACGGAACAGCGGCTCTGCAAACCAGCCTCCCCCGGCGCCTTTTAAAAAAGTCACCCACCTCATTGTTTCCAATGAACGGAATAAAACTGAACAGTGTAACGACTTTCCCCAATTAGACCCTCCTTCTGAGCCTCGTTGAAAAGCCAGACTCTCATCCGAGGACACAAAGAGGCTGCCGCGTCGCCCGCAGAGCCCGCGGTCCTCCGAGGCCGGAAAGGTCGGCCAAATCCCCGAGGAGACCAGGTGCTCCCTTTACCCCCGTGACAAAGGCGCCAGCGGCTTTCGACCCCCCTCCCGCCAAACCCCCAGGCAGATTTGCGGGCTGGGCCGCCGAGGCTGGTTCTACAAAGGCAGGGACCCTCCCCGCCCGGCCTCCGATCCGCCGCGGTCCTCGGTCATCTGCGCGGGGGCCGGGCGCCCGGACCGGTGCCGGGAGTTGCCCTAAGGTGGCCGGCGGGCGGGTCCCGTTTGGGGACCGTCCTGTTGGAGAGGTGGAACCGGGTTTGGAGCACCCGGGGGTTCACGCAGGAGCTCCTCGGAGGAGCCCACGTTGCAGCCGCCGTGGCTGCGGGTGCAGCGCGGGGCCGCCAGGTCGAGGCCGGGCCGGGGCTGGGCCCGGGTTCGCAACCAGGAACCCGGAACCGGGCGGCGGCGGCCGCGGGTCGCCCCCTCCAGGCGGCGGCGTGCAGCGGCGGGCCCCGGTCCCGGCGGCGGAGGCGCCCCCCAAACCCGTCCGTCCCCTCCCCCGAGGGAGCGCGCAGGGGAGCGGGGCCCGGCACCACGCTCCGCCGCCTCCACCTGCGGACGTGGGGCTCCGGGCAGGGGGTCCCTAGATCCCCTTCCCATTCTTCGGGCTCCCGGCGAGCG
>NW_005871542.1:310011-362420 GCF_000147115.1 Myotis lucifugus
GCCGGCTCCGGCTCCGGCTCCTGCTCCCAGCGCCTGCCGAGCGCCTGCACCGCTGCTCCCGCGCAGAACTTCTTCTTCCTCGGCTCGCCCCGCCGCCGGCCGCGCCCGGCCCGCCCCTCTCCGCGCCGAGATGCGGGCTCCGCGGGCCTGGAGCCGCGGGTCCCCGTCCCGCCCCCCCTCGGCCCAGGGGCAAGAAAGGTGGGAAGGATGAGAGAGAGAGAGAGAGAGAGAGAGAGAGAGAGAGAGAGAAAGCGAAAGAGATTGAGCACTTGGACTTGTCTCTGGAGTCTTGCCAAACAGAGCAGTCAAATTACAGCCCCTGGGGGGGAAGTTAAAAAAAAAAATCCTGCTACTGTTTTTGCAGACACATCACTTTTCTTCCTTTTCCAGGATCTTCAGGGGCTTTTCTTTAAAATCATACAAAAATAATTCTTTGCAAGTCAACTTGCCAGTGTTAACACAGAAGCTCTGGGTAATACGTAAAAGAGGGGGAAGCTCACTGTTTCTCAGGCATCATTACCCTAATCACCTGAGTTAATGTACCGAATAACCTTTGCTTAGAGAAGGGAAAAGTGAAAAGGAGACAAGGAAAGCTAATCTTTGAAACAGCCGGATAGAGGTTCAAAGGCACAGCTGTGATACAAGTATGACGAGTCCAAGGTGCCTGTGAGGTGCAGGTCAAAGGCATCTGAGCGATCTCTTCACACCTCTCTGCTTCAAAGGCAGACGCCCATGTCCGGTTTGCCTACTGACTCCATTCGGTTTTGTGGTTTGTAAGAAAGCCCGTCTGCATTACTCGTTCACGGGCTTTTCACTTAACCAGCTACTAGCTGCGTGGCCTCCAGGGAATTACTTGCCTCTCTGTGCCTCATTTCCTTCACCTGTAAAGTGGGAAGAATGATCATGCCCGGAGAAGGCTTCGCAGATGACCCCACACATGATGAAACCTGGATACATACTAGCCTTTTTTTGTTGTTGATTTGCCCCCTTTATCTGTTTATGCATGCACATGGTTATGGAAAGTATCATAAAGATTTGAAACCAAATAAGGTTTTGTGCAGGAGGGCCGCACAGTGGCCCAGTTCTCTTCCTGCCTCGGGCCGTTTATGTTCTGTCGTACAATTTATTTTGTCTCCACAACTGACTGGTATTACCTAAAGCTCTGAGGCTAGGTTATGCTTGGAATACGTTTCCCACGGACGATTGGCAACAGGACGAAAGCAGACATTTGCCATCTTCGAAGCGAAGTTTCCCTTGGTCTTGTAATAGCCTGTGAGGTCCACAGCACAGGTGCCAGTTTCCTTTCCCAGACAGGAAGCAGGCTCAGCTGGCTCCATCAGACCCTTTCCAGTCCCTGGTGCTCACACAAAACCCCGCCCATCACCCCGTCTGTGAGCGCCTCACACATGGTCTGCTTTAAGCCCGTGAGCTAGGAGCTGGCCCTCACTGGACACTCAAAGAAGCTGCCTGATGAGTGTGTGTGACAGATGGGGCTGGGGACCACGCGGGGAGGAAGGGTGTCCTGACTCCTTGCAAACACTCTCTCTGCTACTCTGCTCCCTGATCTAATCACACATTTCTTAGCGCAGATGACTTCCAGGGAAGCGGTGTGATCTGACTGCCAGCCACAGACTCTGCTCACCTTAGGCAGATAGCAGACCTGAACTTTGGTTGTCTTGGGAATCACGATTACATTTCCTGCTCAACCCACTTCGCTTCACCTCAGTGTATGAGTGAGGTGGGAGGTGGGAAGTGGACACAGGAACAGGAAATGTCTTATTGATGCTAAGAGCCACACACAGCGCTAGGCACCTAAAGCTCCCTATCATGCCTGATTCCTAGATAAATGTGCTCCGCCCTCTGATCATGAGAGAGTGACCTTGGAATTACCTGGCCGGATGCACTGTGTATCTAGTTCACCTGTGTGTGCCCAGCACTCAGCCCCACTCCTAACTCGCAATCGATATGAAATGTTTGAAGGGTGGGGGATTGCGTGGGTGGAGGAGAGGACAGCATGAGCTGTGAAAATGCTATTATGTAGCATTCCATACAGTAACATGCCACTCCCCCCTTTAAGGAAAAGTAGCCAACAGACTGACATTCTGTGGTGCATCCAGTATCAGGAAAGCTCTTTTGGTGAGAGGTCTTCTTAATACTAACACTAATATCAGTCAAGTCAACTGAGGGAAACAGAAACCACTAAGAGTATTTATAAAAGAGAGACTTTAATGCAGGGAATTGGCTCCACAAGTGATGGAAAAACCAAGAATCCAAAAGAAGACAGTGAGGCAGTACAGAAAGGAACAACAGAAAGCCCCGCCCCCATAGGATGGAGGGGCAGGGGGAGGGGCTCCAGATGGAAGCTGTCTGTGGGAGCTGGAGAACAAGGCACTGCCTTACACAATACTTGGGAGGGGGCGGGGGGATACCCTGGTTTCTCCCTTCCTTCACCCTCCAGTCCAGTGCCTTCCATGGGTTGAACCCAGCTGACAGGGGGGCTTGGGACACAGCCTGCAGGGGAGTGCTGCCTGCCACCCCTGTGATCCTGGGATGCTGAGCAGGAAAAGGGCAAGGAGGGTCTGAGGGCAACCAGCACAGCCCTCAAATCATCCCTCTTTCTCAAATAAGTTTGGGTCTGTCAATTAGGTTGCTTTGGGGGAAATGTTTTCGCCTTTTGAGATCACTGAGTGTGTCTCCCATAGCGTCTCATTTATTCCTCATGGAGACCTGGTAAGGTAGACACTATCATCCTTAAGTCGCATGCAAGGTCATGGTTTCAGCGACTTGCTCAAGGTCACACAGCAGGTTTCGAACCCAGAGCCGTGTGTTCCAGTTCTGGGGTGTGTCCCACTCACCCAGCTGTTTCTAAGGAAAGGCGGGGCAACCACGCAGTCACATTTCAGTATCACCAATCCACTGTGCACATATGGGAGTTAATGTTGGCAAAAGGTTACAGAGTTAAAAGGCTGGGTTACACCTTGCTTTCATTTTACGACTTTGGGTGATAACATTTATGAGGCCGATGGTGGCTGGACTGAGTTGATGATCACACAAGATCAGAACTATTATGTCCCCTGGATTACAGGAGCTCCTTGGGAAAAACACAGGTGGCGTGTATCCCTTTGTTTTTGTTTTTGGAAAAAAAGCAATTTCAATTTCAGATTCGGTTTGACAGTGACCTAAAATCTTCTAACTGTGTTAAAGAGATTAGGCTAAGAGAAGGGACTTATGTAGGGTCTCCCACAGGGAAGACAGGAAACCAAACTACGTACGTAAGTGCGTGCGTGGTAGGATGGCCTGTGTCTTCCAACTCCCTCTGCCAGGAGTGGGAGCAGAGTCTATGCTGGTGTTGGTGCTCCTTTTTCTGAAGTCTCTGATTAGCTGGAAGATTTAAAATTAAGAAGCTGTGCTGATCTCAAAGCGTGAAAAAATAAAGTAAGAAAGGTCCGTGATGACTAGTATCTCGCTGAGTTGGGCCTAAAAGTAGGTAGAGGAACTCGAGGCCAACTGGAAATCCTGATACTCGAGAATATCTCGTTGCTGGCCTGCAACACAGTGTCTGAAATTCCCCTCCCTAGTAGCCGAGTGGATGAAGGCTGGTGTCCAGGAAGCGAGTGCAAATTCATTATCTATCAAGGACAGTGTGGTGAAGGGTTACCCTGCTCGGTAGCATACTAGCAGAGTGGGGGCATCCGACCTTCTCAAAGAGCCTCATTTCCTGCTGGTAAGGAAGGCCCCAGCAGGGAGGGGAACCCCAGATACCAGACAGGCTAAGAAGACAGCAGAGGGGCACCAAGAGAGGCAAAAGGACGACAGCAATGTGCCTGGGTAACAGAACCGTGTAAAAATGAGAAGTGCAAACCGCTCACCATCATCCTCTTTTCTATTCCTCTAATTGCCTACATTTCCTCAATTCTGACCAATATAGTTAACTAAGATGTATGTTTACATGCTTTGTAATACAGATATTTGCAGAAAAAATTTTTTCCAGAACTTGAAACTTTTAAAGTGAATTCATCTTAGTTAAACAATTCAGTATTATTTCATACAGATGGCTGGGCATCTTTGTAACAGAGAACATTCTTAATTGTATTGTACTGAAATCAAGCAACACTGCACACTTTATGCTTCTGCTTCAAAATTAGCTTTGTTTTCAAGTTCATAATAGAGAATACATTTGGAAGGTTTTGAAATGTAGTTAGTTTTTTTTTTTTTGAGCTGTTTTCTCTGTGTGAGATGTGTTAGGGGGAGGGGCTACTTGCAACTCTATTTGTCCAAAGTTTTATGTTTAGAAGTTCTTCATGAGGGTAGTGCTATGCCCCTGAGAATCATTGGGAAGAGTGTGTGTTTTTGTGTGTGTGTATGTGTTGTGTGTGTGTGTGTGTGTGTGTGTGGTGGGGTGGGTTTCAATGGTCACTATGAGAGGGGGCGTCTACTGGTGTTTGGGTGCCGGGGTCACTAAACTCCCTGTCATGCAGGGACAGACCTGCACAACAAAGAGTTGTCCCATCCTAAATACCAATAGCATCTCCTTAAAGGCACACTGTGAGGAGTCCATGTCGATCGGGCATCTCAAATTTAAATGCTTTCAGGGGCTGAGCCAAGCTGGTAAAAAATTAAATAAATGAAATAGAAAAGGTTCAGCAGCCAGGGCTGTGAGCATGTGGTGCACATTTAAGGCATATACATTCAAATTTTCTTAAACACTGCTTTAGGCAAAAGACATTCCCTTCATCTTGTGGACCTCCAGTTTGCTCCTTCCCTTTCACTCCCAGCTGCTTCTGGGTAACTTTCCAGACAAAAATAAAAGAAGGAATTGCTCCCCCCTCCCCCCTCCCCCCTCCCCTCTCCCCCCTCCCCTCCTCCTTTGGTCTTCCTCTCCCTCCTCCTCCTTCTTTATAGTTAGCTGCACAGAAAGGATAGATAGAAAACACGTTTGCAGCCCTGTAAGAATTCAATGCCATAAATGCTCTACTTAAAATAATGAAAGAACTGGGGTGAATATAAGACTACTTTTACCCGTGAAAAATGAAATTAGTCAAAAATGTAAACAATAAACTGATGACAGAGGCCTCAAGCATGTCCTCCCATTCATTCTCCCTTCTGCAGTTTTACAACAAACCCTTACAAGTTGCTAAACACATGGATGATTGCTACAGGGTTTGAACACCTTCATGACCCAACTTTGCCAACCATTTCTCACAGACTAGTGTTGTCTTGGGGGTAAGTTTAACAGTGCTGGAACAGGATTGTGTGGCGCCCTACGGCTCATCAGGAAACTAGGGCTTAGGTACTGTGGCCGCAGTTGTATAGACGTGAGGAGTAGAGCAGGAATTTGGAGGCACAGGGCAACAAGGAGCTGTACATCCCAGGTACATTTTGTGAATGCATGAATAAGAGTAGATCCTGTGGAATTGCCTTAGAATGCCATCCAAGTTCTCTCTAGAAAATTCCGTACCATGAAAATTTATTGCGGCCACGATGGGGCAAGCTCAGTTTTACAAATGTTGTGATGAAGACCAAGATGTGAATTTCCTCCTTTATCTATCTATCTATCTATCTATCTATCTATCTATCATCTATCTATCTAATTTTTTTTTAAAGGAAAACATGAAAAAATGGTAAGTTAGATGTTTCAGCAATGGACACCAGAAACACAGGCCCCTGGAGTGTTGGGCAGAGCAGAGGACCAGTGAATGGCGCCCCCTATGGTGTTCCTGGGTCCCATCCCTTCTCATACTCAACCAGATTAGATAGTAGGACCTTATTCGCCATGGGGAGTGTATGGGTTGGAGGAAGAGCAATGGGCGGCTCAGTGAACTAACACAAATTTGGAGGGAAAAGGTTTTTAGCCACAGATGCCCTTGTATGTTGCTACCTTCAAATGGAGTTTAGTGATTATCTAGCTCTCCTTTCTTCTATGCATCTGAAGACTTACCCTACTACCTGTGAGGAAAGGAATTTTACATTCAAGATCTGAATGCAGGTGCTACGGAGAGGAATAAAAAGGGAACTGCATAATTACAGAGAGCAAACTGATCATCAGAAAATGGAAAAGCCCCATAATTATCCTTATTCATTAACGCCCCAAAAAGGTCTTTGAGACTATAAATTGGCAGTGCTCTCTCAGACACAACGTCATCCTGGGAATAATTATGTAGGGCCAGCACTGAGCTCTCTACTGCAACTCTTTAGAAGCTGCTGGCAAATTTGGAGACTTGGGAATATTCAACAGAATGTTATTTCTTTTTTCCATTTTCATTTTAAATGGTGGCAGGCTATGTTTCCTGAATAATATAAAAAGAAAAAAATACCTTATTCCAGGCACAAACTCTAGAAGCAAAAATTCCAGGGAAACCAGGCCTCTAAGGTTGTTCTCCCATCAACTGCAAAGTGTTGTTTAAAATGTTTGCTAATAGAAATAAAATGATCTAGAACTGGATTTTTATATTCCATGTTTAATAAATTAAAATACAAACTTTTAAATATAGCTCAGTGTAGCTCAATCCAGTAAGATAAATGAAAGCTTTAAAAAATTAAATCCCATGAATTTCTCAAAAAAAGAGAGGAAATTTATTTTGAATGGGGAACATTGATAAATGAAACATGGAGACCTAAAATTTAATAATCCAATAAGAGTTTAATAATGAAGTAAGCATTTATCAGTAGGTTTGTGATATTTGGTCTTGGAAAACCAGTGCGACAATGTGGAGAGCAAGGGTGAGTTAAACAGTGACAGAGGAATATTTCACGTCTATTTTGTCTCTGGGAGCTCCTTGAAAATGAGAACTGAAGATGACATCATTCCAACTCCAAAATACTTTTCTTAAGTTAGCATGATCAATTTTCTGATTTGCTAAAATATTATGGTGAACTGTGTTATTACCATATGCGCAATCTATATATATAAAAGCCTAAGCGACAGGAACAACTTGAATGACCAGTCCACCAGTCATTATGACGAGCACTGACCACCAGGGGGCAGATGCTCGATGCAGGAGCTTTCCCCCGCCTGGTGATCAGTGCGCTCCCACAGCCAGCCAACTTCCCGTGGCCCCTCCCCTCCAGCTGGCTGCCCTCCCCCCATAGGCCCCAATTGGGGTGGGGGGTGTTGGCTGGCTTGTCAACCTCCCAGAGTCCCTCCCCCAGGCCAACCGGCTCCCCGATAGGCCTCAATTGCCGGCCAGGCCGAGGGACCTCACCCATGTACAAATTCATGCATTGGGCCTTTAGTTTACAATAAAATAATTCAAACTCATTTTTTTCCTCCAAATTCCTTTGTTACATAACTTAGCAATGAGACTCTACTAATGTAGAGTATCCTGGATAAATTTAGGAATTATTGAGAATAAATGAAATATTTTTCATATATATTAGTTCCTTTGTGATACAACCTGAAAATTTAGAATCACATTGTGCATCTGTTGTTAAAGACTGGTGAGATCTGTTTCACTTATATGTATCACTCACACCTTTCGGAATGGAAGCAGAATCCACCTCCCCATCACAATCACGTTTGCACACGTGTCTCTGCCTCTCTGTGCAGGTCCATTCTTCCCGATGTCCTCCTTTCATTCTTTTAATCTCTGAGCCCTCGTTCCCCTAAAAAAACTCAACCTTATTCACATGATCAAATCCTTATTCCCATCAGCATTTCCATCTGGATTAATCAGCAAAACCTGATTACATAATATAAACGTATTGTGTATAAATTCTGACACGTTCCATTTTTCTTTGGAATTTTGTGATAGAACAAATTAAACCAGAAGCCAAAAAAGCATCATGCTTTTTTCTGAATTTGCTATCTGAAGAATCATTCTTTTAAAAATTGGTGTCTTCATTTTTATAAATTTCCTTGGCGTATTCACCATAGTTGGACACAAGTGTCTTAGGTATCGCCTACCAGGTATCTGGACAGAAATATGATAGAAGATGGAAACCCCACAAATTACACGGACTCAACTGCGGGTGTAGATTGGAGTCCTTTGTAATGAGATTAACTTCAGGCACCCCCGGTATACTGGTTTCCAAGTAAGTTTTTCTGTGATTACAGAAGGACTTGGTTTATAAAAAAATCACCTTCCAGCAACCCAATACTTTCCTGAGAGTTGACTCCCACATTCCTAGCAAGATGTTTTGAGCTCCTGTTTCTTTTAGGAAATGTGTCCTTTCACCTTTCAAGAACAGAAGGGGTCTTTTAAAACTATTCAGCAAGTAAAAAAAAAAAAAAAGAAAGAAAAGAAAACCTGATGTGGGCTAATTACATTAACAAAAGCCTCTGTAATCGTGCAAAATTCAATAACCAAAGACTAAAGATGAAGCACTGCCATCTATTTCTTCTTTGAAACCCTCTTAGCCTAACTGTAATTCAAGTCCTCATAGCGTAATTCCTGGCTGGGATGTGTCCACTTGCAGGCTCCCACCCACTGGGCATAAAGTTGCTGCCATCCTGGTCTCCATAGGATACTATTTGCATAGCTAACAACACACAGGGGCCCTCAAATGGTTAAAAGCAAAACCAAGGGGTGTGGACAGGAAGGACTTTGAGAGTGTGACCCAGGGAGTAAGCAAAGGCTTCTGAGTAGTGGGGAGAGGGGCCTGCCACCTGTGCAGTCTCCATCTCCACACTAGCCTCTGGCCACTACTCTTTCCAAGCCCCAAGGAATATCCTGCCCTCCCTCCCCCTTTCCCCACCCTCGGCCCTTTGCTGTGGTCATGTCCAGAAAGCAAGCAATGCCCTGGGCCTTCACTGGGAGCTGGATCTCACATTGGAGAACACACCTGATTAAATGTCAGCATTGTCCAGGCTTGCACAGGGGTTGCGTGGGGAAAATGCAGCTAGAGTTTAGGATTATAGTGGAGGAAGTCTTTACTTACACACTTCAATTGCAAGCTGGGTAGGGAGCTGATCTCTGAATCAGATTCTGTTTTATCTCCGATGCAAGGAAACAATCAACTCACTCGGCAGACTCTCAGGGAATGTGGGTCAGTTAGGTACCTACAAGGCTCACCAGATTACCCCAACTCAGGAAGATGAAAGATGAGCTTGACAGGCCTGGGCAAAGGTATTTCCCTTAAGACAGTGGTTCTCAACCTTCCTAATGCCTCGACCCTTTAATACAGTTCCTCATGTTGTGGTGACCCCCAACCATAAAATTATTTTTGTTGCTACTCCATAACTGTAATTTTGCTACCGTTATGAATCATAATGTAAATATCTGATATGCAGGATGTATTTTCATTGTGACAAAGCATAGTGATTAATCACAAAAACAATATGTAATTATATATGTGTGTTTTCCGATGGTCTTAGGCAACCCCTTGTGAAAAGGTCATTCGACCCCCAAAGGGGGCGCAACCCACAGGTTGAGAACCGCTAAAGAGAAGGTGAGGGATATGAACCCTCAGGTCAGTGAGTCTTATTTGTTTCACAGATTTCTTAGTAAGAAAGTCTCAAACACTTCCTGGGATGCCTGCATACTATTTGCAGTTTATTGGTTACATATTTACTTACATTCCTTGCTTCAAAGACTGTACATGGGTCACCCCATAATGGGGATATGTGAATATTTAATTAGTTTCTTGTCTGATGACTTCACAATATTCTATGTTCAAGGATTATTAACGAAAGATGCTTGAACCAGGGGTACCCCACTCTTATGTGGATGCTCAGAGGACACAGACAAGGTAAAGAATGCCTGCCCTCACTCAGAGAGGTACCTCACTGAAATGCACACCAGCCACCCCTCGAATAAACTTTAATGGCCTCATAGTTTAGAATCAAGTTCAAATGCCTTAGCCCAATATTCAAGGCCGATTAGTCTAGCCCTATCTGACTACCTTGCCTATTGTTTATAATAATAATAATTATTATTATCATTATGCCACCCAAACTTTTCAATGAACCCAATTTACCCATAAGTCGAGTTCCCATATTATATGTGAATGCCTATGTCTGAGGCTGGAATGTGCTTTCCTGTGTTCTCTGAGGAGATGTTGCCAACCAGTTAGCTCTGTGGTCGGCAAACTGTGGCTCGAGAGCCACATGCGGCTCTTTGGCCCCTTGAGTGTGGCTCTTCCTAAGCCTTAGGAGTACCCTAATTAAGTTAATAACAATGTACCTACCTATATAGTTTAAGTTTAAAAAATTTGGCTCTCAAAAGAAATTTCAATCGTTGTTCTGTTGATATTTGGCTCTGTTGACTAATGAGTTTGCTGATCACTAAGTTAGCTGAACATACACTGTAATTGAAAAATAAAATGTTTTTTAAAAAGTTGAACTCCCAGGAGAACTCCCTGCTGCACATCCTCCATTAGATTTTCCTAAACACCCCATGTATAAGTTCCTCACTCAGAATGCCCAAACCTCGTTGCCTCTATTGTCTTTCCCATAGAAACTGCAACCAGGACTGAAATACACTACCAGCCATGCACTCCGCCGTGTGCTTGCTGACAAGGATAGAACAAAGCTGCTATAATTGAAGCTAGCTATTCAGACAACTAAAGGATTCCCTGATGGGTTCTTTAAAATCCTAGCCTCTCTACTAAAGTATTTTTATGGCTATTGCTGTTACCGTCTGGCTTGCCTCAGACTTTTTAAAAAACCATTTTATTTTTCAATTACGGTGTACATTCAGCTAACTGGTTGGCAGAAACACAGGGAATAAACAAGCCTAACCTAGATGAAAAGTCAGGGTGGTGGGGCACGAGTAACAGAGAATCTGCACTTGGCTGTATAACTTCCTGGAGCTTCATGCCGTTCCCCTTCTTTCAAGGAGTGAGATGATGCTGTGAATCTCGGCTGCTACATCTGAAAGGCAAACGCAGCCAATCGGGCTGGCAGGATTATTCAGGCCTGGGATGGCCACGTCTCTTTCAAACAATTGTCCAAATAACTTCTGTCAAGAACATACCACAATATGTGAATCTATTTGTGATCGACAAATATGTGGAGCAGTTGTCCCCGCTGATCTCGGCTGTGGGGAGAGATGGGCCCAGTGATGGGAGCTGTGGTCTACACAGCAGTTTCCAGTGAGTCCCTGGGTCACAGCAGGTCACCTGGCGGAGGGCGACGGTGGCTCTTTCTCAGCAGATCTGTCAGTGGAGCTGAAAGTGCGAGGAGGTGAGAGATACCATCCACACCAGCCCATGAAATGGAGGAGGTTCCTGGGCGGTACAGGGTGCTTTCTAGTTGGGATTACAAATGGATTTGTTAGAGGCGGGAATGCAACATTTTTACTGGAAAGGCCCTACACTCTCTTCTTGGGCTTGGTGTGGAAATGGTGGGGGTGGAAAGATGTGGTCTAGTATTGCCGAAGCGTCCCCCCTGGTTGACTTGAAGGGGCAGTCCTTGATGTAATGGCCTGCCTACCTAAAGAGTCGCTACGTTATTTCATTGATGCATACATGCATGAATGCATTCACGAATTCCTCCAGTATTTGCTGAGCCCCATGATGTCACAGGACCATGCTAGGTATGGGTGAGCAAAAGAGATGCTACTCTAGTCCCCATGGAATTGTAACATAATGGGGGGGAGGGAGGGGGGAAGAGATAGCCTTCAATGACTTACTACCCAAAACAGTATAAATTGCCAACTGTGGAAATCAAAGGATATTATGAGGATGTATCCAGAGATGTTAATCTACTCTAACATGACAAAGGGGAAGGGTGAAGACAGGGAGTTCTGTCTTCAGAGAGAACATTTGCAGCCAGTGAAAAGGCCCTGGGGCTGGAGGAGGGGGTAGCTACTGGGGAAAAGGCTGGAGGGCCTTGAGTGAGGAGCAGAAGGAGTCAGAAGGGTGTCGCTTTGGATGGAGGCTATGGGTGCTTGAATAAGTAAATGGCTGCAGGAGGCAGGGAATTGGGGTCGATGGCCTAGGCAGTGGTTCTCAACCTTCTGGCCCTTTAAATACAGTTCCTCATGTTGTGACCCAACCATAAAATTATTTTCGTTGCTACTTCATTGTGTGAACTAATATAAATTCAGAGTAAACATCATTACATAAAAGGGTACGGTCTTTTTTTTTTTTTTTAGTTTTATTCATTTCAAACGGGCGGATTCGGCCCGCGGGCCGTAGTTTGCCCACGGCTGGCTAGACCCTAGGCAGTGGTTCTCAACCTTCTGGCCCTTTAAATACAGTTCCTCATGTTGTGACCTAACCATAAAATTATTTTCATTGCTACTTCCTAACTGTAATGTTGCTACTGTTATGAATTGTAATGTAAATATCTGATATGCAGGATGGTCTTAGGCGACCCCAGTGAAAGGGTCGTTCGACCACCAAAGGGGTCGTGACCCACAGGTTGAGAACCGCTGGCCTAGGGGGAAGGAATTCCGGCTCAGAGTGCTGTGGAGACTAGGCATTGTGAGGCCAGGAAGTTTGCGACCTCTGAGTTTCATTTTCTTAATCTCGAGAGAAAGACTGCATTTGGAGGGAAGCCAGAATTGGTTCTTGGCCCTCCTACTTATTAATGGGTGACTATTAGAAGCATTAGTTAACTACTTTGCTCTTCAGCTTTTTCATCCCGAAAGTGGGGATAATTACTCCTGCCCTGTCTGCTTTACAGAGTAGTTGTGGGGGGGGGGGGGAAGCTAATGAATGGGAAAGCACTTTGAAAAATTAGGAAGCATGACATAATGCAGTTAATAATATAATATGAATAACACGAGTGATACAATGAGTTTCATCAGCAGAAATGTGGATGTTCCTGAGGATGAAGGCACAGATAGGAGTGGAGACAAACACTACACTGAGAGTTAATTTTTGTAATCTGTAATGGAAGTGAGTTGGTTCTTTATTCCACGTTCATCTAGTGATTACACCAGTTTTGTGATTAGGCTGGAAATTGTCTTATCCACTTGGTTGAAGCCAAATGGAGCGGAGTGTGAATCTCAGCTCCTCCACTGCACTGCTGTATTCGTTTCTGTTGCTACACAGTAAGTTTCCACGTAATTAGTGGATTGGAACAACCCCCATTTGTTATCTCACAATTTCCAGAGGTCAGAAACCTGGCCTGGCTCAGCTGGGTTGTGCTGAGGACCTGACATGCGAGGTGTTGGCTCGCTGTGTTCTCCTCCAAGGTTGTGGGGAAGATCTATTTCCAAGCTCATTCAGATTGTTGGCAGAATTCAATTTCTTGTGGGTTGTAGGACTGAGGTTCTGGTTTCCTAGCTGGCTATTAGCTGAGGGTCATTCTCAGCTCCTGGAGGCCTCTGTCTAGTCCTTACATGTGGCCCTTCCATCCATCTTCCAGCCAACAGTACACACAGGTTCTTTCATGATTCAAATCTCTCTGACTTTTTTCCCCAGTAGCAGGCAGAGAAAGTGCTGTGCTCTTAAGAATTTATGTGATTAAATCAGGTCCCTGGATAAGCTCCTTCTTTTAAGGTCAACAAAGCCATGTGGTATACCATCATCATAGGGGTGACACCTCATTATATTCACAGGTTCTGGGGGAATAGGGTATGGAATCTTAGGAGGCATTTTCACAATTCAGCCTACTCTGATTTCTCAAGGTGACCATGATGAGGTTGGTACCTAATCTCGACTGGTCTTAGTGTCCTCATCTGTACAATGGAGTGAAATGATACCTTGAAGCATCACTGTGTTCATAAGTAAAATCAGATGGACATTGTGCCTAAAACATGATAGATATGCAACAAATGTGAATGCCCTTTGCCTGGCATCTCCAGCTCAGTTTTGTACCTAGAAGAGCCTGGCAGGCTCCTAATGCCAGAGATTTTCTATAAGAAAAGAGGAATGGGTTCTCTCCCTTTGAATTCTTTTGGAGTTTTATGCTACTCTATTGTATAAAACAGGATTCATTTTCTCTTAAGCAGCTAAAAACTGATATATGCTGCATGCGGGCATAAATCACAGACTTGGTCAAGAGAGGAACTTGCCACAATTCAACCTTGGGGTGTTTATGTCTGACCTTAAAAAAAAAGACACAAAAAAAGAAACATGTTATGTCTTGGCAGTAAAAGTAACTTCTTGGTGGTGGGGGAGAGGAAAACAGGAGTTTACATATAATTGCTGGTGTTTAGTTGGTCCTGCAAATTTTATGGGTAAATTCCCTGAAAGCATACTTGCTTTTAAGACCACAGAACCTGATGAAAGAAAGCATGGCTCTACCCTACTTGTTTAGTTGAGAAGACATCCTAATTTTTGCGCTGTGATGCTTCATGCGTTCCCTCCATGCAACAGTAAGTTTTTACAGAGCCCCTGTCTTTATGAATATGAATTTCAACAAAAGAGCCAACAGCCCTTAAATCCATCAACTGGCCATAAATCTAAGCAGCTGTGTTATGAGTCACTCGGAGATCAGCACAGTGAATGGGCTACTGTGTTCCCCTGGGAGACGGAGCATACCCTCCCCACAATGGTTAGTCTCCCCTAAATCAGTCATACTCAGGTTAGGAGAAGTCAGAACTGCAGCTCTTGACAAGTCTTAGAGGCAATGTGGTAGGTGATGGGGGATCCACAGACCTAGATACTGGTGTTGGTGGGAGAAGAATAGCTCCTATTGTGCATTTCAACTGGCCTTTCAGCTGCTTCCTGCCCCTCCTTCTCCAGCAACAGAAAGGAATAAGTAATTTCTGCATATTAATAGTTGCCTCATAGGAGTATTTTCAGGGTTAATGTAATAACATGGAAAAATGCTTTGACTGGAGCATATTATCTGGTGATTATGCATTTTCTGCGCTCCACTCCAAGGCCTAAGCCATAGATAATGACTAATGACATGGTCTTGGAGGAGGACAGAAGGAAGGAAGCATGATGTATGCTGGTTCAGACGCACGCACGCACAGCCCAGGAGTCTCCCAATCCACAAATGTTCTCCACGCACTCAATTCAGTCAAGTCTGGAAAAGGAACCACCGAAAACTTGGGAAATGGGAAACTGAGGCATACTGAACTTTCGAGGCACCAAACACACTTGCCTTTGCAATACATTGTGTAGAAAGCCATTAGACCTAGCGGTGTTTTAAAATGTTGTCTTACAACAATTGGGCCTTTTTCTCACTGATACAGATCTTGTGGCTCAAGGTTACCTTCCTGAATATTAATTCCTACTGTACAAAGCAGAGGATGACCACCCTTCCCATAGACAGAACTGGCACTTAGGCCTCATCATAGGAACCACCTTAAAACTCAGCCTGTGTCTCTAATAGGTTATTTTCTCTTAGTTTACTACTTTCTACATCAATGGAACACATACAATTAATCTACTTAACTGAGGTCTATCTAGTATCTGGATGATTGACATTGGCTCTACCATCCTACTATCTAGCATATTTTTTAATCTAGCATTTTTTAATAGTTTAAAAAATGGACAAAATACATACTATGTACTAAAGAAAATTTAATAATGCTACTCAGAGATTTCTATATTGCTAGATGCCGCTAAGTGCTTTGCTTGTGTTGTTACATTAAATATAACAAAGAACCCTATGAAAAAGACGTCACATCCTCCTCAGCATGTTGTCATCGTCACCCCATTTTGCTGGTAAAGAAATGGAGCACTAGAGAGGCTGGGAGTCTTCCCAGGACCACCCAGCTTGCTAGAAGGTGCTGGGGCTCAAATTCAAGTGCAGTTCTATTTGACACTGGTGCCGGAATGCGGGCGCTGTATGTGCTCTGCGGTCATATGTAGTATAATAGTGTGGCATGGCCTCCTGCTGGGAGCTAAGCTGTGCTTTATGGGCAGGCTGAATGCACTGAAAGGCCCTTTCTTCAGAAGAGGAAACCACACCAGATGGGCAGGTGACGTTATACGGAGACCCTTTGGTTGGGTTTGGTTGAGACCCAGATCCTGATGAGGTGTGGCCTGGGGCCTGCCAACCTCTGGGGAGGCGCATGGAGCTGCCACAATCCCTGTCCCCGCAGGCAACCACTCAGGGTGCACTGCTAGGCACAGGGCGCTCACTGTTCCCAGGCCAGGCCTGAGGTGGGGGGTGGGCGGCAGGGCAGGGGCAAGCGTGGAGCTCTGCTCAGGAAGGAGCCGTAGGTAGAATTCTGCAGCTTCCCAGGATGGGGATAGTCCCAGGAGGCACTGCAGCACTGGCCATCGAGTTTCTGAGAATGAGGCAGGATTAGCACCGTCTTCTGCCATGTATGCCGCCTGAGATGCCCCAGAGGTGCCCACTGGCTGTGCTTGTCACTCGGAGGAGTGATAAAGGGAAGACGAAGCCCGTTCCCTTCCGCCATCAGGCTCACAGGCCCCTGGAGATAACTGTTCTAAGAGAGAGATCCTGAACACTTTAATATGGAGCTTTAAAATTAAGGTTATAGTTGAACGTCATCGATATTTGTAGTTCACAAGGCTGGCAAAATAGAAAGTTATTTCAGAATAGCACAGTGCTCCCTCTTTCAAAATATATTTTCCTGATGCTGCCATATCCGATCGGACCTCAACTTCCAGAATCTTCCGTGCTGAGTCACCACTTAATCACAGATAAGACAGCAGCTCCCGGGGCAAAGGACTGTGGGACATCCCAAGCCAACGCTGCCTCAGGCGGACCATTGGGATGTTGTCTCAGGCGGGCTCACAAGGAGTTTGAGGAGCCCCGCTTGGTGCTAAGCAGAGGTGCATTGCTTCATTGCACAGGAGAGGCGGGGGGGGGCGGGGGGTGCTCTTAAGGAGAAATAGAATCTCTGAGGAAGGTTGGAAGGTGAAATCATTTTCTCTTCATGTAGCAAACCTTGGCATCTAACACCTCCAGATTTCATGGAAAGCCTTGGGGAAAGGTTGGTGGGAGAAAAACACCAGGCACCTGTCCTATCTCTGCCGCTGAGCTATGACAATATCCGTGCAGTGACCTCAGGGTGGCCTCATGACTGAGCACCACCTGCAGCCCATCAGAGGATTTTATCATCTTCATAAAACCTGACCCCAGAGCAATTTGTCATTTGCTTTTACAATGAAAACTGGAGAACTTTTCGTGATAAGGGACCGCATAGAAATGAAAAGGAAGACAAATCGTCAGGGGAGGAGGACGTGCCCTCAGCTTGCCCTCTAGGGAAATGATGACGGTGAAATTAGCTGTGTGTGTCACTTTAGGAAGGCAATGTAAGAATCGGCAGTTAACACATCCGGAGTGAGAGCTGACGCTGGGCAGCAGGTGACATGAAAACGCACTCCAACTTTCTAAGTGGTAGGCCATGGGAGCTAATAACCCCAGGAAACGCAAAAGGCCAAAAAAAAAAAAAATGCTCAAAAGACGCGCTTATTGCTCAAGTGAAGAAAGCTTCTTTATTGTTAATTTACGCAAAATCCACCTAAACATTTCCAGTCTGTGCGTTGTCTAGCCAGCTGCCTGCCTTTCTCGAAGGAAAGCCCCTCTCTGCAAGGCTTCTGAACCCTGTGTCTCCTGCTGGGAGAAGAGAATTCTGAGTTAAAAGAAGGCAAGAAAACTGGCCCAACATCTCTATCAAATTAGAGATCTGAGCAGGTTTTCCTGACTGAAATGGTGGGTGCAAGTGTCAGGAGCCCAGGAGCCAGTGTCCCTCACAGGTGGTGGCAGGTTCCCCACCTCTGTCTGAGCAGAATGGCGTCAGCCCTGTCACTCCAGGGGTCTCTCCTTTTGTTTACACCTGCTCAATATATTAATGATTGTGGGGGGGTTGTGGGGGGGGCGTCTAGCAGAGATTTCTAGAGGGGCGCAAGAAACTCAAGCAGGAAACTACAGATTCAGCTTTGCCCCTCCACGTCTTCCAGGGTGTGAAAGGGAAGTCCAAGGTTGAGCGGGCAAACGCTTTTATTTACAGAATGAGAAGCTTCATCTTCCCACTGCAGCACGCACTCAGGGTTCTGTCCGTGATCCACCTTTAGGCTTTTCGAAACGAATTTCAAAACCACAGAAGCAATATATTTAGGCTTATGTGCACAAAACACAATGATGAATTGAAAAGTTCTGGAAACACATAGAATGGAATGGTGCTAACGGCTAGCTCAGTGCAAGGATGGGAGTGAGTGGACGGAGGAGGCTGCAGCAGGGGTTGGTCAAAGGGGACTTCAGGCTTACTTGTAACATTTTAATGTTTTATGTGGAGAATATTTTTTACTCATTGGCTTTATTCCTAGAAAACTGTGCTGGCTTGCAATTTATTCTTACACTTTAGAAGAGTTATTCCCCACTTAGGCGTCCAGATGAATGATTCAGATTTGGGGAGTTGAGTATGTGCTCCTTAACCAAAGAACTGTGTTACTCGTTATTATTAATAAAAAGAAAGCAGCTCTTGGAGTTTGATGGGGTTAGAATTGTTCCCTGCTTCCTACGTCTTCCCACAAATAGAAACAATGGTGCCCTTCCTCCTCCAGCTGAAGGCCGCCCAGAGCCTGGCCTCTGGGTCTCAGTGGAGAGCCATTGTTGCAGGCTCCACTAAGTCTCGTTGCAAACTCAGAGAGGAGGCCAGGAAAGTCCCTCCATCCACTTCACGCAGAGGAACTGAGTCCCGGAACCAGACAAGAAGTAGAGGCGGGGCAACAGGGAAGGCAGCCGGCCTTTTCACCTTGGCCTTCCTGCTTTCCCAACCAGCCCGGTGCCGCTGGAGGCGCCCATGTCCTCCCCCTCGGGCCCCAGACACTGTCCTTGCTCTGGGTCCTACTGTTCTTTTTTATGTACCTTGTGCTCCAGCCAAAGGAAACCACCTCGTGTTTCCAGATGATTCCCGTTTCCCCAGAGCAGGCCTTGCCCATGCCTGTTCTTCTGCCTCCTGAAATCCTAGCTGTCCTTTCAGGTCCATCTTCACTGCCGGAGTGTTCACCTTTCGGGATCTGCCCAAACTGAGGTTGTTTCTTTCTCCCCCAACCCCTTTCGTTCTCTGTCCTCTGAAGGGTCCTCACGTCTAGTTAGAAATGTACATGTCTCATTGTCCCTGAAGGCAGGGTGGTGTTTGAGTTACACCTTTTATTCTTCCTCCCCTCCCATATGCCCGGCCTTATTCCAGGATTTCTATACTAATAAAAGCCTAGGTGGCCCTCACGCCCTCCCGTGACACCCTCACATCGCCACAAGATGGCCACCCTCACGCCATCACAAGATGGCCACCACAAGATGGCCGCCACAAGATGCTGGCAGGAGAGGGCAGTTGTGGATGATCAGGCCAGCAGGGAGGGCAGTTGTGGGTGATTGGGCTGGCAGGGGAGGGCAGTTGGGGACAATTGAGCCAGCAGGGGAGCGGTTAGGGGGTGATCAGGCTGGCAAGCAGAAGAGGTTAGGGGCAATCAGGCAGGCAGGCAGGCAAGTGGTTAGGAGCCAGCAGTCCCGGATTGTGAGAGGGATGATCCCTGTGGGATTCGGCCTAAACTGGCAGTTGGACATCCCCTAAGGGGTCCCATATTGGAGAGGATGCAGGCCGGGCTGAGGGATAACCCCCCCCCCCACATGAATTTCATGCACTGGGCCTCTAATGTATAAATAAAAGTGGTCAAAGAATGTTCCCCATTCTCCTTGAGCTCATAGTTTAGAGGGTCAGATTGTCACCATGCAGGGGTGCTCACACTGGATGGAACCCTGGTTCTGGAGGTAGAAAACCACCATCCATCTACCCCATTAAATGCTAGAAACTCTTTGAGGACAAAAGCAGGGCCTAATTGCCTCCTTTCTTTCTGTTCTTTTCACAGACATTTAAAACAACTCCCTTTTTATCAGACCCCACACACAGTTGTCACCTGTGTCATTCTCCGGAAGGTGTTCTAGGCTGTTCTTGTTTATTGGAAAGGAGCTAGATTTCTGTCATGCCAATGAGTTAACTGAGCTTCTCATCTTAGCCTGGGACTCTTGCCTTATGTGGTGACATTGTAGGTGTCACGTGTTGGTTAGAAAGAGAGAGAAGTTTGGGGGTAGAAGGCATGATGCTGGTCTAGAATGATTCCTGCCAGCACTTAGAGTCACCCCCAAAGGCAACCAGGGACTCTGCTGTTGTAAAAGTTGTGAGGTGCTCAGACCCACTGAATAAGCTCCATTTCCTGCACTCACCAAAGGCAATTTGGAATGAAATTAATGCGATCTGATTTCAATCGATTTTAAGTAACTTATATTTTTACATTCTAAAGCATTAATATCTGAAGATCCTGAAATTTTGAACAAAAGTTAAAGTTTGGTTTTGGTTTATGCACAGGAGAAAGATAACATTAGTAGCATAAGCGTGATAGCTTACCAGGCAAGTTTTTGTAAGTATTTCGTTTGAGGCACTGAGCAACTAAGCACCATCCCACACATTTTACAGATGGGAAAATTGGGGTGCAGGGGTATCTGGCTCTCCTTGATGACTTGTGTAGATGCCACACTTGGTGCCTATTCCCTACCACTCAGGGGAGGTAGTGAGAGGGGAGGTAGGGAGAAGAGGCATGCAGACAAGCTTGGGTGAATGCAGAGGGCTGCTGGCATTGAGCAGCGGGGGACAAAGCCAGACAGCTGCTGACCAGCTGCCAGCACAGCTGTTGCAATGACCACACCCTTCCCCAAAGGACCTAAAGCAGGGCGAGCCTGACTGTCGCTCTCCTGGTCCCCCAGCCCCTGGCCACAGCCTGCTCTCTGTGCACAGAGCCCTTCTGCCCCATCACCAGGAAAACTGTGCTGCTGTCGCCAAGGCTACTTTGTGGAGAGGCCTCCTGCCCCTCCGCTGCCTTGGGCTGCTTCTGAGTTCCCAGCACACAGGACTCTGCAGTAAAGGTTCTGGGTTGTGTGTGATTCTTCCCTCGCCATTGCTGACCACTGGTCCCTGAACCGGGTCACTGCACAGCCTGGGGTGATCGCCAATGACGCTGGGAAACAGACCTGCGACCTCTGCCTGCCGAGGGTCAGTGAACCTTCTGGGGTTGCACAGGTCCCTCAGAACAATGTCAGCAGGGCCAGGGGAAAAGTGCTGACAGTCGTGAGCGTTCGCAGAGTGGGCTCGCCCCGTGAAAGACTGATAGCTCCCGGTCCTTATCTCAGCGCTCCCAGCTTCCACGGGCTGGCCGGTGGGCTTCGGGGAGCAAACGGCAGTTGAGGTCATCTTCAATGAAGCAGTCATATTCTCCAGGCATTTTCTCAAGGGAAGAGTTGAACCCGAAGAATGTTATGCATTCTTTGGGAGGAGAATAAATCTGTGCTTCTCTTGGCTTTCCTCTCAGTTTTCCTCTTCCCTTTGTTACTTATGCTCTTACACCTACCTTATTGTCTCCCATTTGTATTTAGTTTTCTATTGACATGTTTAATTAATAGGCAACCATACCCTCCAAATATATCTATAAATGCTGCTTTATTACACTAGTACTATGAGTTAAAGCATGTGCCTGGAGCTGTCACAGGAAGTCTCTGGCCCACCAGGAGGGCGTGGTCTGGTGGGCAGCTGGGACACACATACAAATATCCACACCATATATAGGATGCAATAAATAAAAAAACCATGCAAACAAACAAAAAAAACCCCACAAAGAATTGCTCCTAGAGTGTAGAGGAAATTACTTGCAGATGGCATGGTCAGGTTGCTCAGGAGGTCTGACATTGGTCCATGAACTGAGTATTGACGGACTTGGGTAGCACGGCATTGATTCGTTTGCAGGGTCCAGTACAAAGTGGACACTCCACAAATCCAGGTAGGAAGTCCAGCGTGAATACTAATGTGAACACAGTAATGACAAGCAGCCTCATTTTAATTTATTGATTTGTTTGGCAAATGTTTACGGAGCATCTGCTATGTACCAGGCATGGTTCTAGGTGTGGGGGATCCAGGAGCAAACTAAACACAAAAGTCCTGCTCTCACTGAGCTGATCTTCCAGTGGCAGGAGAAAGGAGCTTAACAAGGAAAACTATAACATACCAGGTGACGTTAGGTGCTGAAAACGAAATTAAAGCAAGATAATGGCCCGAGATTGACAAGAGAAGTGTTATGTTAAAGATGATGGTCAGGAGAGTTCTTCTGACAAACAAAATCCTGACGCCGATGCCAGATGGATTTTAGGGCTGAAATCACCCAGGCAAGATGTGGCACGTGCAAAGGTCCTGCAGAGGAAGCATTCTGGGTGTGTCTGAGGAACACAGATGAACCAATATGGTAAGTGTTTGAGGAGGCGAATAATAGGAGATGAGGCTAAAGAGAGTGTTGGGACCAGGTCATGTGGGGCTCTGTGTACCATGATAACTACTTGGTATTTTATTCAGAGGATTTTAGGCAAAGCAGTGACATGATCTTGCTTACATTTTTAAAAGACCACACAGAATAGACTGTAAAATAGGCTAAAGCTGGGAGATAAGCTAAGAATTGTATAAGGTATCTTCTCCTGGAGTATGGTGTACAGATAAAGCACACAATTATTTCCTGGAGAAATAACTTCAAATCAGACCCTGAGGGTTCTACCTTGAGGGCTGAGTGAATGAAATTAGACTGTTCTGTAGACAGCAAGGAGCCACTGGGAGATTTAAGAAGATAAGGCATGTGATCATTGCTTAGCTTATGAAAGCTATAAGGGAACACAGGGCTCAGATCCTGTGGGCCCTGTTTCCACCAGTCACCTGACCTACAATTTTGGGCAACCACTGAACCATCACCCTAAACTGTAGTTTCATCATCTGTACTATCTGTAGTTTATTCAACTGCTCCTCTCCTCTCTAGCTTGTAAAGCATGTTTAGGAGGATGACATGATAGCACTATATATGAAAGTCTTCAATCAATTGTGACACAAAGAACCATAACACGAATGATGATGATGATGATGATGATGATGAAAATGATGATGATGATGATGAAAATGATGATGATGATGATGATGATGATGAAAATGATGATGATGATGATGAAAATGATGATGATGATGATGATGATGATGATGAAAAGCAGAGCCGGGCTGAGGACTTCTTAGGGAGCTGCTGCCACTGCCCACATGAGCCATGGAGTGGGCTTAAGCTGAGGTGGTGGAAGCGGGAGTGGGGAGGAAGAGGCAAGTGTCAGAGATATTGCAAAGGAAGAAACTACAGGTCTTAGAGATGGGCATTGAGTAATCTATAAGTGCTACAGTTAGGGTTCAACACTGGCCAGTCCAGCCCCCTGTACCCTGCAGCCTGCAGGGCGACTTGTAAGTTCTCATGCAGAGGTTCTAGTAGCTGCTATGGGCTGTTGCAGCAACAGGCAGAGGGATAGGTATGGTGCATCAAAGGCTGGTGTGGTGCAGGAAGAGACAGAAGAGACACTGGAGCAGGAGACATAGAAATGACTGCCAAAGAGGAAAGCAACCAAATGAAAGTTGCAGCTTGAGTGAGGGGGCAAGGAAAGGCTGGACAGAAGAGTCTTGTTGAAGTAAGAAATATGAATGTTTGGATTTGACAATTAAAAAAATAGGAAAGAATCAAATATCAGGGGTTTTCACTTCAGAGATAGGAAGTAAGATGAGAGGTACCAGAAATTGGGCCATTGGGAAACAAGATAGTTTTAGAAGGGAAGATGCTAAATTTGGACATGTTTGCCTTACGGTGCCATCAGGAAAAACTGGGAGAGCTATCTTGTAGGCAGTTGGTCACATGAGATGGCACCCAATACATATTGACTTGACTGCAGGCACGTAAGGGATTAATACCAGAGGTAAGAATTTAGATGATGCAGTAGACTAAATGAAGGATTTGGGGAAGAAGGCAGAGAGAGGAAAGAGTGCCAAGATAGAGACTTGAAGGTACCCACAGGTAAGGGGTGGGAGGATGAAGGGAGATGCAAACTTGACACAATTAGACCAAGAAAGGCTGAGAACATGGAAAGCAAAGAAATTATTTTTAAAAGGAATAGAGTGGTAAAAAATGTCCAAGATCAAAGAAGGGCTGAGAAGAATGAGACATCAACTAACTCACTGAATTTGAATTTGGGAGAGAAGCGGGTAGAGAGTGGGAGAGGAAAACAAGGAGAAAGGTGGAGAAGGAGGAGGAAGGAAGCAGAGGAGGAGCAGCAGGAGGAGAGAGAATGGGTCATGGAACACTTTGAAAGGGAGGTCCTATCTGGAGGTGGACATGCAAATTTCAGGGGTTGAAGAGGGACTGAGTGGGTGGACACAGGCTTGAAGATTTTAGCAGGAAAATGACCGAGATCGGATAGCAGGTAGGTAGACAGGGATTAAGATTAAGCATGAGATAGTTTTTTGGATCCCTAAACATATCCATGAATGAAGAGAGAAATGACTGCAGGCTCTAAGGAAGGGTTCATTCCCCACAGGGCCTTGTGTCTCTGGCCTCTTTGTGGTGCTTTGGGCCTGAAGCAATACTAAATTATGTTAAAATATCTAGTGTGACTAAATGTTCCTTTTAAGGTAGACGGACATAAAAAATATAGATTAATGACCGGAAAATGAAAAGCTTAGCATCGTGAAATAATGTCCCCATTAGCTGCTGACAAGTCCCAGGACTTAGTAACAGACCTCTTATTAGGGCCATTCGTCTTAGATGGTTAGATGATTCCAACCAGTCACCTCGTTCTTCACAGCTTTTATGAATCGAGCCTTTTGGCATCTCTTGGTTGTACGGCCAGTAGATTCCCCCTTTCCAGAAACTAAGCATCTTGTTTTCATTATCATCTGGTTTATGAAAGAATGGACTTCCGAGCTGGATCCACCCACGCTCAGCACTGTATTTATTTGGAATCAACAAGCTCGCCTGCTCAATACCAAGGAACCAAGCACATTTTAAAGTCCCTTTTAGTCTGAAACCTTGGAATCCTAGTCACGATACAATAAAAACTAATAAAAACCACAGTTTTCCCCTTCGGTTTCGTGAGGTCTTTCAGGGTTACACTTCCCTTTGCTATGTTTCATAACACTAACAACCAGCCATTTTCCAAGTTCTGGCATATCAGAACATTCTGAGGATGAACTTAATATGTATGTCAAACATTTATTTCTTTTACCCAATTGTAGTCTATTAAGGGTTCCTGAGACAGACTTCTTATCTATGTCTACACAGTTTTGAAAGGCAGCGGCACATTCCTTTCATAGCTTAATGAGGACAAACAACAACAACAAAAGGACTAGTTAGTTCACCTGCCAAACCTCAGCCCTATTTTCTTAAGCTGATGGGGATACACTACAATGGGTGATTTCATCCCAGCCCCGGGTCGCCAGGGTTTCTCCAACACTGAAGACCGGTCCACAATTTTAAATCCTGTCCTGGAAATCCCTCCCCCTGCCCCTTCCCCGAATGAAGCCCATGGGAAGGACTCCACAAAGTATCTATAAACTTTCTGTCCATGGCCCAGAAGCCTCTTGTCCATCAGTGACACCAATAGCAGGCTCTCTCACTCATCCTGTCACCAGTTGGCATAGAAGACCTGGCCTCCCTCCCCAGCCCCGGGCCTGTCAACACCGCTGGTAATGATGCACAGGCCACAGGTGAGTTGCCCTCCCACTCCCTGGATGACAGCTTCCATCAGACCCCTGTGGCAGGGCGCCTACTGCCCTCCCTGCTCTCCAGGACAGGAGGATGGGGGACAGGAAGACTCTGCCTGGGCAGGGCCCCAACCTCACAGGCAAGCTGCCGTTTGCCTGTTGAACCATATTTGAGGTGCTCTACAGCTCTCCATTAGAAGAGAGAAAAGTGTTGCTTCCAAAATGATTTCTTTGTAAAAGTTTCTCTCACCTGTACGTACGGACTAGGGAATACTTTGAATTGCCATCCACAAAATAAAGGAGGGAAATGAAGCAGTTATCCAAGTGGGGAAAGATACGTTTCATTTGAAACGTTCAGATAATTAAAGCCCAAATAGGGATGTGGGGAGAAAGGGAGCACTTGAGTCACCAGGATAATTGCCCCCATTCACTGCTTGACTTTGTATGTTAGACACAAAAGTGCACAGTATTTAAGGTATCCTCTATCCTCAGAAATGGGACCACAGCCTGTGTGAACTCACTTTGTGTTAAGAAGTGGTGTCCAGAAACACTGGAACTGTGCCAGCTGCATTGTTTCCAGCGCATCTGAGTGCCACTGAAGTCAGGGCAAAATGCGTTTTAAAGATAATGTGCCGTGTTTTTACCGTAGGACTTTCACATGGAAGCGTGGGAAGGTGGCACGTTATTCATGACAAGCCCTTTCACTCTGTCTTGGGGGAAGAGACATGTACATGAAGGGACAGAGCTGTGTCTAAAACAACGTAACTTTCAAGGACTGCAAGACTTTAGTTTGTAGAATATTATTAGCATTTATCATTGATTGTACAGGAACTATGCGATGCAGTAAACACATTCAAACTGATAAGGACTAAATCTACAGTGGAATCTTAAGAGTGTCTCAGATACCAAAGGTTGTTGTAACCTGTAACTGGCTTTTAAAAAATCCTGGGGGAAATGTGCTGGGGGAAGCAGGGGAGAACTGTTTAGTTTGGAAAGGGGAAACGAACTTCAGGGAGAAGGAAAATCAATTCTTTAAACATTCCTTTCTTCAAATGATGATTTTCTTAAGAAAAGCAAGACATTTAAACAATAAGTCTTTTTGCAAATGAGATTCAGTCCAACAGAACATGGTAAAGTGTTAATGAAATAGATAAAATAACTAACTTTGTGTTGAAATTGAAACTATAAAACACAAGGGAGATGAAAAAAATCTTTTAAGAGGAGAGCACTTATTCATTACAGTGATGGGATTTCCCCCTCCAATCTTTCCTTCCTTTTTCTGTTTTTCCTTCTTTTTGTTTTAACTTTCTAATATTTGCCTTCAGCAACCACTTCTCACTACTAAGCAGGAGGGACAGAAACACAAGCACACCAATGAGAAACTTCATGAACATGGGCTCCTGGGCACCGAACCCCAATAGAGTTGAGACCATGATGAATAGTGTCATGATGGCATGCAATTCCCAGAACACGAGGAAAAACCAGCATTCTCTCAAAACCACGCTGAAAGTGGGTTGCAGAGCCAAGATTATTCTTGGATAGGCAGACCCCCAAACAGAAATGCTAGAAGCCAAGCAAGGGTCTACTAGTATTCTTAGTGTATAGGGGTTCTGTGTATGGTTTTGGAACCCAACTTCCTGGCTTTGAACCCTGTGTGCTCACTCACTAACTCTAAGTGGGCCATTTACTTGGCCTTTCTAGATCTCATTTGCCCTGCCTATCAAATGAGAAAACTAGAACCTACCCCAGAGGTAGTTGTAAGAATTAAATTGGCCAACATACGCCAGGTGCTTAGGACAATGTTTCACACATCATAGGTACTCAGTAATTGTCAGCTATTACCAGTTTGTACTGACCTGGGCGAAGGCTGGGCTGTGGGATGAGCTGGAGCTGCTGGGCCACAAAGATGTCATGTGTTCCAGATTCCATCATGGTCTGAAATTTGAGGTAAGTTCAGTAAGCTTTTTAGTTTAACTGCCATCTTTAGCCAGAATTTCCATTTGTATTTTTATAGTGGAACTAGAGGCCCAGTGCACAAAATTTGTGCACTGGAGGCGGTGGGTCCCTCAGCCCGGCCTGCGCCCTCTCGCAGTCTGGGACCCGTCAGGGGATGTCTGACTGCCAGCCTAGGCTCGATCCCCATAGTCATCACCCGAGGGATGTAGCAGTGTGCCAAGTGACAGGTGGCCAGGGAGGAGCCCAAATCAGGCTCATCCCGGCCCACTACACCTGCTGCCGCGGAGTCGGGAGAGGCTCCCACCATGGCAGCTTCGCTCACCAGCGATGAGCCCGGCTTTTGGCTGAGTGGCGCTCCCCCGTGGGAGTGCACTGACCACCAGGGGGCAGCTCTTGCGTTGACCGTCTGCCCCCTGGTGGTCAGTGCTCATCATAGTGACTGGTCGTTTTGGTTGTTCCGCCATAACGGTCACTTAGGCTTTTATTATATAGGCTAGAGTCCCAGTGCACAAATTCGTGCACCAGTGGGGTCCCTTGACTTGGCCTGCGGGATCGAACTGAAACCAGCTCTCTAACATCCCCTGAGGGGTCCTGGATTGCAAGAGGGCACAGGCCAGGCTGAGAGACCCCACTGGTGCACGATCAAGGCCGGGGAGGGACGCAGGAGTTTGGCCAGCTGGGGAGGGTACACAGGAGGGCTTCAGGGTGTGTCCAGCCCATCTTGCTCAGTCCTGATTGGCCAGACCCCAGCAGCAAGCTAACCTATTGGTCGGAAAATATGCCCCCTGGTGGTCAGTGCATGTCATAGCGAGTGGTTGAGTGGCCTTAGCATATCATTAGCATATTACGCTTTGATTGGTTGAACGACCGACTGCTCAACCAGACACTTAGCATATTAGGCTTTTATTATATAGGATGATGTTAGAAGCAAAATATCTTAGCTTTTTTTTAAGTGCCTTATTTATTCATTTGTTTTTTTTAAAATATATTTTACTTATTTGTAAATTGGGTTGCTTTGTGTTGTTGTTAAGTTGCAGGAGTATTTTATATATTCTATATATAAACTCCTTATCAGATATATAATTTGTAAATATCTTCTCCCATTCTGTAAGCTGCTTTTTCATTCTGTTGACTGTGTCATTTGATGCACAGAAGTTTTACATTTTGATATAGTCCAATTTATCTATTTTTATTTTTGTTGCTGTACTTCTCATGTCATACCCAGAAATTATTGCCAAATCCAATGTCATAAAGCTTTCACCTGTTTTCTTCTAAGAGTTCATAGCTTTAACTCTTATATTCAGGGTCTTCCAATGGATCTGGGATCCATTTAAAGTTAATTTTTGCACATGGTGTAAGACAATGATTTTCAACTTTTCTCATCTCATGGCACACAAACTAATTACTAAAATTCTATGGCACAACAAAAAATATATTTTTTGCCAATTTGACAAAAAAAATAGATATAATTTTGATTCATTCACCTAGGATGGCTGTTTCTTCATTTTTTCATTTGAAAATTTAAGGGAAAAGAAGTCAGTGCCCCTGACTAAATAGTCAGGTATGGTAAGTTTTAAAAATTCTTGTGGCATACTGGTTGAAAATCGCTGGTGTAAGGTAAGGGTCCAACTTCATTCTTTTGCATTTGGATGTTGAGTTTTCCCAGCATCATTTGTTGAAAAGACTATCCTTTCCTCATTGGATGTCTTGTCACCTCAAAGAAAATTATCTGACCATATATGTGTGTGTGTGTGTGTGTGTGTGTGTGTGTGTGTGTGTGTGTGTGTATGTATATACATATTCATTTCTGTGCTCTGTATTTTATTCTATCAGTCTATTTGTCTGTCATTATGCCTCTGTCACACTGTGTTAATTACTGTAGCTTTTTTGCTTATTTTTGCTGGATGTTTTCTTTGGCTGTATTACTGTAAAATAACAGGTTTGTGTTTGTTTGTTTGCCTATTTTGGCACTTTTTTTTTTTGGCACAATACATGTAATATTGTTTTGTGACCTGCATTGTTACTGATGAGAATCAGCCACTATCTTTGTTGTTCCTGCATACCTAATGTTTATTTATTCATTAAGGCTGTTGAAATGTGTAAGTAATACAATGAAATATTTGCTTAGACTTGCAGATTGCAAAATGAGTTAAAGTCTGTATTGTAGCTTTTATCTAATCAAAGCAGTCTTTTCCCCAATTTGGCTGCAGATGTGAAAGTTTACTGATTGCATATTCAGTAGTCATATAGGATAGATCCTATTTTTAAAGATGCATTGAAATACCTGAATAGGTTTCAAATGAACTGTGTCGGTATATATAAGCATCGGGCTCTAGCATGAGAACAATACCCACTCCAGAACTACTTGTGGAGCTTTATTGCCTAATAGCTCTTTCAAGAGCCCAGCTGAGTATTCTCTGTTCAGGTGGCAGGTGGAATGTTTACATTGACTAGACACTATTACCCGAGAGGGGTGTCACCACGTCCTCATGTTCTATCTTCCCACTCACTCCTGAGGATGACTGAGAATATGGACATCTATTCCCTCCAGCCATCCTCCTCCGCTCCCAGCTTACCCACAGGGTGTAGTCGGGCCCTACAGTACATCTCACAAACATCGGATTTAAAATCTTGTGTAAAACATCAAATCGCACCGGGGTATCTCAATAGCAAGCTTGCGGAGGCAAAGAGCTGGCTCTCCTGCATTCCTCCTTGCCCACACCCCACCCCTTCGGCAAAGAGTGCTCGAGTAGCAGGTGTATTCACAGGAACAAGCACCCGTAACAGGCATAGGCTAAGTCCAGACACAGAATAGCTCATGTGCACCTCAATACAGGAATCCCGACTCACCCCCACACTCTCTTCAAGCTGCTACTTTCCCAGGCTTCTCTGTCTCCACAAATGGCACGCCATGAACTCAGGTTCTCATGCCAGAATCCTGCGTCTCACTCTTCATTCCTTCCTTCCCTCACCAGCCATGTGTAAGGCCTCAGTAACTCCTCGTGGATCTTTTCTTTCGGGAGCCAAAGCGCCACATGTTAGTTTGCTTCTCTCCATCCCACTGGTCAAGGGACCGTCTCCTGCCCACACCTAGCCATCGCCTCCCCGCTGGTCTCTGCCATAGAGCCTTGCCTCCCTCTGACCTGTTCTGCCCAGCAGCCAGTTATCTTTGCCAGACATAAAATGAACTGTGTTGCCCTTCTGTTTAAAACTGGACAATGGCTTCCCCTTGTGTTTTGATTAGAATATAAACCTACCTCCATGGCTTACACAGTGCTTCGTAACCTAACCTCTGTGCGCCTCTCCAACCTCCTCTCCCGCTGCACACACTGTACGAACCTCCCTTCACTTCCTCAACGAGCTGCGTCTCCCCCAGGGCCCCCCGGCCCTTGACACGTGTTGTTTCCTCTGCTTGGAACATTCCATTGCTTAGCACATCCTCCCCCTTGCCATCATACTCGACTAACATGTTTTCATTCTTTAGGTCTTCACTTTCCATGCCAGTGAATACTTTGTCTGATTTAATCCTCCTCTGTTGTTATACATCAGGGATCCTGTTGTTGCTTTTTTTCTTTCCTTCAGAGCAATTCAATATTTGGTTACTTGATTGTATTTAGAGTTGACCCTTGAATAACACAGGTTTGAACTGTGTGGCACTTACACATGTGTTTTTCCCCAATCGATACTATAACTGTGTTTTCCTTATGATTTTCTTAATAACATTCTTTTCCCTAGCTTACAAATAACATACAAAATATGTATTCATTGACTGTTTATGTTATAGGTAAGGCTTCTGGTAAATGTAGGCTATTAGTAGTTAAGTTTTAGAGGGAGTCCAAAGTTATATGCAGATTTTTGACTGAGCAGGGGGCAGGAAGTCAGTGTCCCTAACCCCCAGATGGTTCCAGGGTAAACTGGATACTTCACTATGCTACAGGCTTCAGGACGGCAGAGCCTCTGTTTTGTTCACTACCACAACCCTGGGAACTCGTATTACACTAGGCCCACACTGAATAATTGAATTAGTGAATTAAAATGGTGCAACCAAGCCCTGACTGGTTTGGCTCAGTGGATAGAGCGTCGGCCTGCGGACTGAAGGGTCCCGGGTTCGATTCCGGTCAGGGGCATGTGCTTTGGTTGCGGGCACATCCCCAGTGGGGGTTGTGCAGGAGGTGGCTGGTCGGTGTTTCTCTCTCATCGATGTTTCTAACTCTCTATCCCTCTCCCTTCCTCTCTGTAAAAAAATCAATAAAATATATTTAAAATGGCGCAACCAAGGAGCTTTTCCCATAAGAAGGACATTCCACCTGGTGTAAAATCTAGCTTTTACACTGAAAGCAGCATCTGCTTGCAACCTCTCAGGGAGCAATTCTGTTCTAGCTTCAGAACAACCTACAGGACCACGCTCAGGACGACACACAGCTGCCACATTAGGAAAGATAAGGAAACAAATTCCTTGACTTGAGGATGTGAATGGTCTTTGGCTGACCTGTGCATTCTTACTGATCAGAAGTTGTCATCAATAGCAGTCAGGCCCCATAAAGGAGTACTGGGCCCTTCTTGGCACACATTTGATGTGGGAGCTACATGGTGTGGTGCAGGGACATCCCACTGAAGGGCTGTACCTGCCCAAATATACTTGTCGCCCCTCAGCACTAGAGATTCTGTCCACTTGGCTTGAAGTGAGTGTAGTCAGAATTGCCATGTGGGTTAAGCAACAAAATGCACACATGAAAGATGCAATGATGAATGCACATTTGATAAAGAAGACCCCAGGGTGCGTGTGTGTGTGTATGTGTGTGTGTGTGTGTGTGTGTGTACCCTGTGCACAAATAGCGCCCTGAACTAATTGACATTTGATTCAGAGAAGGTTAGAGCTTCAAGTAATTTAGAGATCAATAAAACCAATTTGTGTACAGATTAAAGGACAAAGGTCAGCCCTTTAAGAAGCAAGTCGTATTCCATGCAAGGAGGGGCCTGGGGAAAGGAGAATGGAGGACACCAGGGCAGAGCAACAGGCGGCGGTTTAGGAGAGCTGGGCCCAGAGGTGTGTTGTGTCATTGGAGAACCTGGTCAGGCCTCAAGCAGGGCAAGGCAGGGCAGCAGCTTTCAGCTTGGCCTTTCTCTCCTGGCGATCCTCCTTCCCACCCCACTTTTCCAGACTGGCTCAACAAAGAAGAGATGTAGTCACTCCAGAAGAATTTTCCAAGGCAGTAAGTGGATCAAGAGTGGTGCACTTAATTAAAGAGAGAGTGCCCAGATGGGCTTTCTAGTCACTGGAATGTGGAGAACTTCATTATAGAGTGCGACGAAAAATTCACATAAACAGACTCCCTGGAAAATGAGGTCACTTATTCAAAGTACAATAATATAAAGACAGTTTAGCAAGAACTCCAGGTACTTCCTCCTTCTCCCCACTCGCCAGTCTTTCCTGTTCTTTGCCTTTTCCTTACTCCCTACCCTTTCCAAATCTCTTGTAAGCAGCTGGAAGGGGAGACACTGAGACAGAAGGAGGGGGCTGATGACCAAAAGTGGGAGGAGGGGCAAAGAGAGGAATGGGGGAGGATGAGAGCCAAGAGATGCAGTGGGGAGGAAAGAAGCATGAGGGGGATTGAAGTATGGTTAGGCCTGAGACATCCCCCAAAGCAACAAAGTATGGAAATAAACCCATAACTACAGTGTTTGTCAAAGGAGAATGCATTCTGTAGAAAGCTTGCGGGGCTTGGTGAGGGGTCTGTGAGTGTAGCACTGGGCTGGCTTGATTGGCGGGGTGACCTGTGCAAATCTGTACCCTCAGCTCCTTCCAGATAAGGAGAAGGTTGGGTGAAAGGACTTGTGTGGGCCTCTCAGCTCTGATTTCTAACATTTCGTAATATGAGAGGGAGGGAGAACCTGGCTGGGGGGAAGGCCCTACAGACCCGGGTCCTTCAGGACTGAGGTTTCACCTGATAGTCACCCACGTGCTTTGAAGGGGTCAGGAGAGTGAGAGCCAAAAACTCTTGTCTGACCAAGACTCAAGGGTGATGAAAACACATCCTCATGTGTCATCAACTCACTAGAGCAAGGAGGGCCTGAGAGGCTCAAGATCCTGAATGTGAGGATGAGATTTGGTCTAGATGGCTTGGAGCCTGTGGCAAGACTTTTATAAGGTCCTGGCAGCCTTTTTGGTGAGAGTTTTGAGTCCAGATCTTCAGAGGCACCAGAATAATGCGTGGATGTTTCTCTATCTGTGGCTGACCCAATTCTCCCCAGGGCTCCAGGCCTTAGGCTGCTGTGAGGTGGGAAGGGCCCAGCAGAGCTGTGGCCCCTCAGACACCAGAGGAGGGCCCCTTTACCCTCTTCTGATGGTCATATCCATCCCCTGGTGCCTGCAGACATCAGTCCAGGCTGCAGGTGATGCCACGAGGTGAAATGGGGTTCTGCCCTCAATTCAGGTCATGAGGTGAGCCTAAATGCCACATCTGCTTGCTCTGTGGGTTAGGGTTGGCAATCCCTTCAACCTCCAGAGCCACTAAGGGAAGCTCCCCAGGGCAAAGAGCTAGGCTTTTCTTTTCCCTGGCTCATTATAATTAGCCCTTGGGCAATAGAGAGAGCGCTTCGGATCTTTCTGTGGGTCTCCCTCTCATAGTCACTGGCTAGTTCAGTTTATTCTCTCATGTCAAACACCAAATAGCCCTACTTTTGATCCTTCACCACACTGTGACTTCCTATTTTCAATGATCTTCAAATTTTGACTTCAGTCGAAACTAAAGTAAAAGGCATGTGGTACAGAGTTTGAGCTTGACGCCATAAAATCAAGAATCTATTGAATCCTGCCACAACTCCTGCACTGACCCTCCCACAGGTAACCCTTGCCAGGTCTCTACATTTTCTGTTTACCAACTATATGTAAGGATCAAATATGAGACATCCCTCTATAGTCCCCAGATCTCTCCCTCTATAAAAACACCGTTTCGAAATCCACCTTATGTTTATTTTTTAAAGCTTTTCCCCAGGGATTGCCTTCAGAGCCAATTTCCAGCCACATTAGAAACTAGCTTCTTACTTTACAGTAACACACACACACACACACACACACACACACACACACACCCCTTTGGTCTTCTTATTCTTCACCTCCAAGGACTGCATGCTCCTTGACCTCTTCTAACCCCCTGCTCTCCTCCTTCCCCGCCCCTCTCTCTTCCTTTCTATTTCCTTCCTTCCCCTTCTCTCTCCCTCTTGGGCAGCTGCCTTGACACAAAACACAAGGGCCTGGAGAAATGAGTTGAGCAGGTGTTGATGCAGAATTGAGATACACGTGGAGGACAGAACTGAGGGGTGGCCTGGCCCCAGAGGAGGAGGGAGCACCTCCTACAAGGAGCAGTACTTCTGGAAGCCAACCGATGCATCTATTGTCATATTTACCAAAATGTTCATGAGAGTGGCTGTCTGGGGGCAAGAAACCACATCCTTAGAGAAGTAGGAGGTGGTCCCGGAAGACTATTTTCCTCTTTGTTCCTAAGATGCTGTGCGAAAAGCAACTTCCAGCCACAAGGAAAGAAGAGGTCCTGGACAAAACATAAGCCAAAAAACATACAACAAACCGACGCAGTGCAGTTTCATCGCTTCTGCAGGAGACTTTGCCTTCAGAATTAACATTTTTCTGGGCCGGATCACTGATTTGCCTCTCCTCTGGATGAGTCAGCCTGCTCCTTTTTCAATCCACCAGGCTGAGCAAGCTAAGTAAACAACGAGCAGTAGAGTTTTCACGTCTGGGCAAACACACGGGCAAAGAATAACAGTTATAAGCTTAATTATTGGTTGTAAATTGAAGGCATGAGCAGCTGCTGTGGAGGTGCATGGAGATTCGGGGAAAGTGCTGATGCTGGAAATCCAGCTGTTCCGTGGCTTTCGACCATAGTCAAAACGCAGCCCCTACACCTCAGAAATGCCCAGTCTAGAATCAGTCTAGAATCATTCCCCACCCCCCTCTTTTTCTGGGAGGTGTTCTCTTAAGGGGGTAACTTATCTTTCGGTGGCCCACGTGAAGAGGATCAGTGTCAGGAAAAAACAATGCTTGTTTTCTTTTTATTTTAGGACTTCCTATTTTTGGCATCCTTCCTAGGATGGCTTTATCTCAGGGCTGAGACCAGGAAGTCAATTGTGTTGGCTGGAGCACCCTCTGGGCCCAGCAGCATCTCAGGCTGCAGACAGCCCACTTGTCTGCGGCTCTTGGATTGTCTGCTGGGAGCCCCCACGGCTTTCCCAAAAGTCCATGTGTAAGAGTCTCAGAGGGTTCACATGCTTTGACCTTGTTTGTAAAGTACTATGTTTCCTCTTCTTTGGATGAGATTAAGCTTCATCTTATTCCACATCCTTTTAATTTGTCGCTATTTTGCAGCTCTGTTAGCCAGAGGTCGGCCAGCTTCTGACCTTTGTGTCCCGACAAGCAAACAACATTTTCTCAGTTTTGTTACTAACAATAGACGAGATGTTGTGACCATCCAGGGAATTTCTGCGGGATATTGTAACAGTGGGTGGATGGGCTGAAGGGTGGAATTAACATGACGGCTTCATTTCGCTCTCCAAATTCAGTTGTTACAAAGATTTTTCTTAAAATGTTATTCTTATAAAAATGACTCAGAAAAATGACTTCATTTCTTCATGGTTCATCTGTAAGATGTTGGCATTTTGTTTTTGCTCAGAGGGCTGCATTTAGCCTCCCTCGATAATCTTGAATAAGAGGACAAGAATGTGTCTGATAATAAGGATGCTCCGTGGTCCTGGTGAAACATCTGGATTCCCAGGCCTTCTCCCTGCCGATTCTGACTCAGTGGGTCTGGGGTGCTCCAGGAATCCGTGCTTAACCACCATTCCAGAGTTCTCACAGTCAGGGAGGTCTGGGGAGCGCAGGCTGCCCTGGGTTATACATTCCAAAGTGGAATTGTCTAATTGCAGGATGGGCACATGTTCAACTTTACTTGATACTACTACCTTGCTCTCTGAGGGACTCTCCCATTGAATCGCCACACCAGCATTGTGTAGTAGACATTTTTTCCATATCCTTGACATTTGCTATTTTCAGGCTTTAAACTTTTCTACCAATGTGATGGGTAAAAGTGGTATCTTGTTTCCAGTTATATCTTTCTGATTAGCACTGACAGTGAAACTTGCGAACACTTGAGTAGCAGTATGTGCCAGCACTGGTGCAAGAAGTTGATTAATATGAACTCATTTTACACTCCCAGTCCTAGGAGGCAGGGAGCTCTTTTACTAAGTTAGGAAAACTAGAACATAAAGGTCAAGTTACCTGACCAAGGTCCTTGACTATCACATTCCCTCTGCCATAAATTCCCAGAGTTTCTGACTCAGTTGATCTGGTGGGTTCCCTAGTCTGCATCTCTAATATTTCCAGGTCACACTGTGGCTGCTGCTGCTGGTACAGCGGGAGGGAGAAAACCACAGATAGGACTGGCTGATCGATATGAACTAATTGGTTAATTAATCATTGGTTAATTATTTTTTGGTGCAGCTGTGGTCATTCAACCATCAGGTATTATCTTGTTGAAAAATTTAGTTCCCAGTCTAGACTAATTTACATGTGAATTTGTTCCTTTCTCATTCCTTGTTCAGCAATCATTTGTTGCCCTCTCTCACTACGGGCTGGAGACACCTAAAGATGAATAGAATGCAGTTATGACCCTGCGGAGACTTCCAGAAGCATTAAGTCATTCTTTTAGTTCTTAACTGCCCAAATCAGAAATTAAATTTAGAAAGAAAATAAGAAACTATAAATAGAATATGTTGTTCATTGTCAATTCAGGAAAATCGACTGGCTTTGACAAATGTCCCATAGGCTTACAAGGAGGAGTGTCCTTTGTGAATTCAGCTGTTCAGAGTAGTGGGCACACGACCCCAACCGCATGGAGTCAGGCCAGCCAGTCAAATGGAATCATGGGTGGAAAATAACAAGAATAAATGTAAAGTCCTATGTGTAAATGTGTGTTTTTTTAAGTCAATAACTCAAGGGCAGCACATGTGAAAAAGACCTGGGAGTTTTAATTGGCTTCTAGCCCAAATCCATGTATAGCAACTCAACTTATGTAGCTTCCTAGGGATACATTTTACAACCAGTTTATGTTGGAAGGTTAACCAGGAAGTAGCATTGCTTAAAATTAGACTTCTATGGACTCTTTGTGTATGTGTGTGTTTATATACATATATACACACACATCAATGTACACTTCTGTGCACAGTAAGCGATTTGTACGTTTTGCTTTGAAAATTTTCTTGGAAATGATATAACAGCCATGCTCTCCCTGGTGGTGTTTCTCAAAATGTGTTCAGTGGACCACCCCCAATGAGCATCACCTGAAAACTTGCTAGACATATAGACTTCCAGGTCCCTCCCTTGACTTTCTAAACCAAGATCACTGGGAAAGGACCCCACAATCTGCTGAATTTTAACTAACTACCCCAGGTGATTAGTAGAAGGTCCTCTCCTAGGTGGACACTTGCCTTTAATTGCTTTCTTCAGTCCCCGAATCACCATAATATAGGGAAGTGTGACCACCATGTGAGTTGCTGGAGAAGCGGCTGATGTGGCCAGGGAGCTCTAGCCATTGAGGTTTGTCCCTCACACACTGTGAAGTGCCTGTGACAGTATCAGAGTCCAAGAGGAGGAGAGATGAGTCCTAGGACGGAAAGAATGAAGAAGGATGATACCATGAACGGAACTGATTCAGGAGGGAAGCAACTTTCCAACTTTATTTGATTCATTCTCTACAACAATTCTTAATATAGCCTGTAGCTTACAAATACACACCCAAACTACCTGATCATTCTGGGAAGTGTTACTTAATAGCTAATCTCTATCTCCAGCATTCTTGGTAGAGGCGGAGATTGTCTTGCTTAATGACTCCCTCTGCGGACTAATCATACCCACCCCGCTTTGTGGCCTCAGCTCTTCTCACCTTCAGCATCTATTTCCTCAGCTCGTCACGTCATCTTTACACTTCCTGCCACTTCTAGATCCAGAACCTTCAACTGGTCTCCCCCACTCCATAGTTCCACAGTCTGGTCCGTCCTTCACTTTGCCACCAAAAGAATCTCCCTAATTCACATTCTCACAGTGTCATTTTTCTACTCATTACCTACAAGATATTACCCTAGCATGGCATATTCCCTACAATGTAGTCTTACCCTCCACTCCTCCCCAGGATGCCCACTCACACTGGTGAAATGCCTTTGCAGATACTCTCTAGATTTTCCTGCCCTTTCTTATGCTATTACCCCTGCCTGGTGCCCTCTTTCCCTTTTCTGCCAACAGAAATCCCCCCAGACTTAGCCTTCCAGCCCAGGTCCTCACGAAACCTTCTTATCTCCTCTGCTGCTAAGTGCTTTCTCCTCCCTTGAACTCTCATTGCACTGATCGTGTCTCTCGTGCTCATGCAATGCTTATTTATATCTCATTTCCCCTTTCAAAGCCAGAGCTTCACCAGGTCAGCACGCTGCTGAGTAAATCATTGAAAGGGGGGCTGTCTATTCAAGGTAAATGTTATTTTGCACAAGAAACTAAATGAACAAAACATTTTCATGAAAAGGGATGGGTGGGGAATGAAAGATCGAAGGAGGTGGGATGGGGAAAAGGGGTGAAAAAGTACAAACTTCCAGCTATCAACTAAATAAGTCTTGGGCATGTGGTGTAAAGCAGAGTGAAGGTAGTTACCAATACTGTGTTGTATATTTGAAAATTCAAATATTGTACATTTGAAAGTTGATATATAACGTGTGTCAATGAGAGACATTTTAGAGGTGAAGTTCACTGTTGTCTTGGGAAAAGTGTACAGGAATAGCAAAGATATGTTTGAGCCTGAGCCCATGCAATGCAAAGATGGCTGTGTCTAACAGGAAAGGAAAATCATGAAGAAATCCAGGCTTAGAGGAGAACATAAGGTCAGTTCTGAACATGTTCAAGTTGAGGTGTCCGTGGGACATTCAGGATGATGCTACTCTCGCCGGCATCTTGGTTGAAATCTGACTGTGGCTCTGGAAAGCAGTCAGGGTTGGAGATACACAGCTGAGAACATTTGTAACATAGACAAAAGCTCTTAGAAAGAGCCAAACACTTAGGAAGGGTTCAAAGTGTGAGGGTCCTGCTACTGAGCAGAAACTGTGTCATATCAAGTTCTTTAACCCACCCATCTTACCTGTGATGAGTGCTCAAGAAATGTTGGAGAAATGAATGGATTATGAGATGTTCAAGACAAGTTTGCTAAATTAATGAATGAAAGAAGTGAGTGAAAAATATAAATGACTGCCCTAGCTGGTTTGGCTCAGTGGATAGAGCATTGGCCTGAGGACTGAAGGGTCAGTCCCAGGTTCAATTCTAGTCAAGGGCACATGCCCGGGTTGCAGGCTCGATCCCCAGTAGGGGGCATGCAGGAGGCAGCCGATCAGTAATTCTCTCTCATCATTGATGATTCTATCTCTCTCTCCTTCTCCCTTCCTCTCTGAAATCAATATTTTAAAAAATAAATAAATGACCGGAGGGCGAAGTTATGAAGTCCTATATGGATGAGAGAAGAGAGTGAGACAAAGGGCACACAACTGTGCGTATAACATGGAATGTGGTTTTACAAAATTATACCAAGACCCTGAAGAAATCTTTGGTAGGAGAATTGCTAGGAGGCTGTATGGCAAGCATGCTATGTGCCCTCTCCCTGCCCCACGGGATTTCTGAGACGCGGCAGAGGTTTCTGGCTGGTGAGCCTCTGTTTCCTGGCTGCACGGAGTTCTGGGCCATCTTTTGTTTCATTCAGTTTCAAATCAGAAGATCCTCTTGGATGCTGGCTCTCAGCTGGGAAATGGAAACTATGTGTGCTGCCATGGAGGAAGCTTTCTGCATCTGGCAGAGTCTCTGGGCTGGAACCGGCATAAAGAGAAAATTAGGAAATAATCAGGCAGGCTGTGGGCTTGGTGTGTTTCATTGTTAGTATTCTAGTTACTGGGAGGGTGTCTAAGGCTCTTCCTGGTTTACTGCCTTGAAAATGAAAAGAAAACAGCGTCTCCATGTAGCTCAAATGCGTGCGCGTGAGCATCCCAGCAAGAAGGTCTGTGTACGAATCTGTGAATAATGGGAGATGGCAAGGCTGATGAACACGCTCTGCCAGGACGGTTTTCCATTTGCTCACTGCGCCGCTGGCACAGGCTGGCCCGGCAGAACAAAGCCCATGTTGTGCTTCTCAAAGCAGCTCTGCTGTACTTTCGAGGGTTTTTCTTTCCCCCAGAAGCCTGCTTGAGGGATTTTTTAGGCCTTTCCTTCAAACAAAGGACTAAATTAGGCCACTGTTTTGCTGGCATTTGTATAATGGGAGGCCATCTCTAGCGCCTAATTTTTGCATATTCAGTAGAAGAGTCAGAAACCTGTGAGGTATATTTAAGGATAGAAAGAACTCCCTCTGTCCCCAAATGGGTTCCCACCCCAGGTGCTAGAGTATGAGGAATACCACCGGGACATCTGTCAAGTGGAGGTTTTCGTCCCTGCTCTGTGGCCCTGCTTGTATCACTGCCGGTGGGCAGTGATCTGAGCCGGAGCTCGGGAGCTCCTGGGACAAGATGCCCCCTCAGGAGGGGCCTGCTGCATAGACAGACAGTGCTCATCATCTTAGAAAGGTCCAGCTCACATTGAATTAAGATCCACCTCCCTGGGTTACTCTGAATGCTTCTCCCACATAACAGCCCTTTAAATATCTGAAGAGAACTAGTGGCTAACTCCATTAGCCAGACTAAATGTCATCAGCTCTTTCCCATTGGCCATGATGGCTAGCACAGATTGAAGCAGACCTTGTCCCCCTCTCTCTTCTGTCCTCTCCCTTGCATCTGTACGTGCAGACACATTGCCCCTCCACTAGATAACTTGTACCCTTGTATTTGCAGGGCAAGTGCAGAATTTACTGTAGACTGAGTAAGGTAATGGTGGAGCATAGACTTTGGACTTGTATGGATCTGAATTCAAGTTCCAAACCTGTTCTTCCAGTTCTCTGTGACATCCTATCAAGTTTCTTAACCATGATGAGCATAAACTTCCTTATTTATAATGGAAGGATAGAGATCACATGTGCAAATGGCCTGGCATATTGCCTGGGCTGAGCAGGAGTGCAATTAATGAGGACTATTTGGCCCATCATGCCCAGCAATTAGGTCCGATAAGAGCATGGAATAATCGTAATCATCAGAATGCGCCTGCTACAAATCCAAACATCTGTGAGCATATTCAGCATGCCATCTGAGTTTTCCTTTAAGTTATTGATAAAAATGTTGGCCCACACGTAGCCTCAGAAAAAGCCCTGTGACCCTCTGCAGGGACACCACCTTCTTGTGCCTCCTTTCTTTAATAAGCATTCTTTGGTCAAGGAATTCGGTGAGTTATAAATACAACTGTGCTCTTTTCTGGTCACTGTTTCTCCATCTCTTCCACATGGACATTGAAAGTTTTTGTTAATTGCCCTGCTGAAATCCAGGTAGTCTGTGTCTGTGTCATTCCCCCAACATAGTAATCAGAAGACCCTCTTTCTCTTGTGCATTCTCCTTTGAAAGGCAAACACTCCTGGGAGGGCTAGCATGTTGCATTAATTGGCACTAATATGGCAGAAATCTAACCTTTCTATTAACTCGGGTGGGAATGGAGAAATCACTGGATGCTGGAGGAAGGAAGCCATGGTTGTTAATATAAAGGTAAAAAGTGTGTAGTCACAGCAGGCTGGGGAATGAAAACAAATTTTATTGACTTAGAAAATGAGCTCAGAATGGACCCATGCACAGATTCACATTTACAAAGAGTCAGAGATGTATAACTGATTACCTATTCTCTGAGGATTCCAATGAATGCTGTCAAATTTGCTCTTCTTTCCCCTTCTGTTCTAAGGATCACCAAATTCAACAAGTGTGGTCAAAAGCACCTCTACTCCCTTTCTTCAGTCCCAACAGGAGGAGTGCAGCAGATATTCAAGTTAAGTTCAACCCTGAAATCCCCATTAATAGTGATAATAGAGCCAGCATTTATGGAAGGCCTTATTTTTAAATCCTTACAACAAACCTACTGAGGGACAGACTGTTGCCATCCCTATTTTACAGCTGGGTACCTGAGGCACAGAGAGGCTAGGCAATTTGTTTAAAGCCACACAGCTATGCAAGAAACAGAGCCAGGTCTCCATCCCAGTTCTGCTTCATGCTAAAAAAGTCTTAATCTTCAGGCAAATTATGCCTACCAGTCTTATTTTAGGGACGCATTGTTTGACGATTGTGTCTACACTAGCAAGGACTTGAGGGGTAGACCCAGAAAGATGGTGTCACTGGGCCCTTTGGCTTCCATCCTCTGTGGAATCCCCATCCTCCTGGACATTGGCTGCTACTATGGGTCCTCTTAGGTGGCCTGACCATCACTCCAGTGACCAAAGAAATTGGGAGTGCACTCTCCCCAATTTAACTCATGGCTTACACCCAAGGAGACATCTGCTCTCTGGAATTCATCTTGCTGGAAGCTGCCCTCAAAACTGTTTGGGAAATGGGCGGTGGTGTCTTGGAATAGTTTGGCTGGGGACTGAATCTCATTACTAACAGAATTGTGACCTTTCAGCAGAATATGGAAAATGCCATTGATATAATATGCAAAAGTGATGTCAGTGCTATGAAATGGGAGGGAAAATGATGGCCCATGGGGGATATTTATATTAATGATATCACCATCATTTGTTATGTGGTTTGAATTAAATAGAAGTCTTTGAGTCTAAACTCCATCAACAATCTCTCAAAACATTCCCTTGTTTTGTCTGGTGTCCTTTAGCACTCAATCTGTTGCATTTTCTGGCCGAACAGAGTCCTTGACATGATTTCTTTGTTCTGATGACTTAAACTCAGAAATAAGGGGCCTTTATCTTCAATCAAATTATACCCATATTGATCCAAGATAACAGGCATGCTTTAATGAGAGTAGGAAGGAATGGGATGGTTTAAATTAAGGAGACAGGCAAAATGGAGCCAAATTATAGATGTGTTACCTTGGTCTGCTTAGAGTTGGAAGACACACACACACACACACACACACACACTGAAGCTGAAGTGAAAATGTACGGGGACAAATAGATTTAAAAAATACAAACATGTTTATATGACCCTTTGGCAACTTTCTGAGTGTATGGCTGCTGGGCTGGATCTGAGGCCCTTAGATTCCACCAGGTGACTTAGCCAGTGGAGCAGATGCTCTGTTGTGGGCTCCCAGCTGCTGCTCTGCCCAAGCGGTAGAGCCTGAGCTGCTTTGCTAATAATAGTCCTCATAATGAAGCGAGAACAATAGTCCACATCCTCGCCTTCCATTTACAAAGCATTTTTATGCTCTTACATATGTAGCCTCACTTGACCCTTTCAACACCCCAGTCACAGAGAGCGAATTGTCAATATGGAGGTCATTAATGTCTCCCTTTTATATGTGAAGAAACGAACCCAGAGTGAGGGCATTTTGCCACAGACACATATGTAGTTAGTGGTGAACATGAATTCTGGCCTCCTGCGTGGTAGGCTGAGGCTGTCCTGCCTCTCTGGTTGGACATCAGAGCACAGAAGAGCACACTCTCACCTGAGTCAGGACTGCACACAGATGATCTGCACAAATGGTCCAACAAGAAAATCTCATGTGCCATCCCCACTCTAAAGCCAGTGATGTGTTGCTATAGGAATTTGCAATTACTCTGGGCAGAACTTTGTATAAAGCACTCCAGATGTGTGAGGGCAAAGGTGGGGTAGTATATGAGTTTGCTTCGGATGCTGTGACAAAGCCACCATAGACTAGGGGGCTTACACAATAGAGATTTATTCTCTTACAGTTCTGGATGCTAGAAGTCCAATTTCAAGGTATTAGCAGGGTTAGTTTCTTGTGAGGCCTCTTTCCTTGGCTGGAGGATGGCTGTCTCCTCCTTGTCTCTTCTCTAGAATTCATACTGTGTGTGACAATGGCCTAATCTCTTCTTATAAGAACATCAATCATACCAGATTAGGGTCCACCCTAAAGACCTCATTTTAACATAATTATGTCATTAAAGACTTTATCTCCAAATACCATTGCTTTCTGCCATACTAGGGGCTAGCACATCAACATATGAATTTGGGTGGGGGGAGATGGGTCAATTAATAACAGATAGTAAGAAGTATATAGAGTATAAGGAGAAGCACACAGTACATGGGGCCATGTACATCCATTCATTCTACAACTATTAAGAGCCTGCTCTGTGCTAGGCGCCATGCTTAGCACACTGACCCAACATGGCCAGTGAGGCATCTCTGGGGGCTATGGGAGCTTTACAAGTCCCAGCAGACTACCACCAATGCTGCGTCCACAGAGCTCAGAGAAGACAAGCCCAGCACCAGTTGTCTTTGTTGTGCAGAAAAATCACTTGGAAAGGCCCAGAGATTCAGATTCTGGTTCAGGCTCAAGAATCTGTATTTCTAGCAACCTTCCCTGTGAGGCTGATGCTATTGATTTGTGGACCACACTTCGGGTAGCATTGCCAAAGAGCACACTGGGAATTTGTCCTTTTCAGATCTGACTCCACTTATATTATTTAGTAGCCTCATGGTTATGAACAATATCTATTCTAAAAGCTGTCTTCCTTGGGTTAGACCAAGAGTGCAATCCAAGATAACATTGTTCACTTTGCAGACTTGGGAGCTGTACACAAAGCATGCGCAGTCTATTCTCAGGTCTCCTGAAATATTTTAACCCTCTTTACCCTTGTACAGGTAAAGACCATGAGGAGTACTGCGTCTCCATGGAAACAAAGAACAAGTGTCCCACTATGCTTTAATGCTCGATACATCCATACTTATTCCTTTGCATATGGAAAATCAGAAGACAATCCACACTGCTAAGGAAGGAGTGCCCTGGCACTGGCGGGACACACTTCCTAAGTGCTTTGTTTTGAGTATTTGAAGCTAAAAGAAGGGTCTGTATTCTGAAACTTCATTTGAAAGCAGGTCATTTTGTATTCAGAACAGTTTTTCCAAAGAAATTGTTATAAATAGTCAGTTCACAAAAGCCCATTTAACCTGTAATGTGACTGAAGTATTTACATCATCCCTAACCACTGTTTCTTGGAGTAAAATGAATTTCAAGTTCCAACCAAGAATACCCAAAGCAGACGTTTCCCTCAATGACTTTGGTTGGGGAGGAGGGAAGAAAGAACAAAGTTTTTTCCAGTAAGTAGAAATGAGATGATGGGGGTGTAACAACTTGTGAGAACAAAGGAGCAATGACAATGTAGAAGTCAGGACGATGGGCACCAGGCTAAATACTTCTGAACTTATCCACGTGTTGGAGCTATTTATTTGCATGCTGATGATTTGCTAAGAGATTAAACATACATTATCATTTACTGCTCTTTAATTAATCCACGTGTGTTCATCTTGTCTCCTCCGCTACATAATAATGGTCTAGCACTACATATGATATCTGTACCGCCACTTGCAATGGCCTCTTGAAATCAATTAATTATACTATTTAATGCCTGCTAGGTCCCATCAGGGCTTAGCAATCCAGTTGTAAGGAGCAGTGCAATCAGATTGTGAGGTTGGTGGGGTTTACCAAGCAGAGGCCAGTGAGAGGACAGGGAGATGATGGAATTGAAGGTGCTGACAATGGCAAGGGGCAGATGAAAGTTTCTTCACTGGGTCATGAGCTGCCAGTAGTTTAACTTCAAAGAGAAAAGAGGAAACTGGACAAATCATTTCCTTTTATCTCATGGGAAATCAGACTGAAGGCGAGGAGGCACCTATAAATAGTTCACTACCAACTGTTCTTAAGGTGCCAGAATAGGTTGACATGGGAACAAGGAGAAAGGTCAGTGAAATGACTAGACGTTCCCAAATTTAATAAGACAAGTGCCCATTCTGGGAGCTTCCTGGAGGTGAAATGGGCCTAAGTGTTCAGTGAAATAAATTAAACTTGCCAATGAGGTGCCCCCTTTTCTGGCCTGTCTGTGGTGGCTTTGTTAGTGACATAGCCCACAAGTTATTCCACTCTAAAAGCTTTGAACTTCAAGCACTCTCTAACTTAAGGCAATAAAAATAAATGGCCTTAATTGTATTCCTTTTTTGGAAAGACTTTTTGTATAGGGAAAGGAACACTAAACTACCAGTCAGAATATCTGCGTTCTGATCCCTGTTCTCTCTTATTGTGTGGTTAAGAAATTCAATCTACCTCCTGGTATTTCAACTGATGACTTTCAAAGTTTCTTCCAGCTCTACTATTCTGTAAATCTACTATTACTCTTTGGGATTAACCACAGAAATAACTGTAGAGAAAATAATATTAGAAAAATAATATTGGGGAAAGCGACAAGTATACTTATTGTCATCATTTCTATTCAACGTTATACTGGAGATTCAAAAACTGATGACACGATTATATGCAGATTTATGTAGAAATCCAGATAATATTCAACAAGTATATTATTAGAATAAATAAAATGAGTTTAGCATGGGCTGGCCCTTGTGACAAACTACAAAAATCAATTTCATTTCTACATGCCAGCAATAAATAGTTACAAAATATAATTTCAATGATTCTATTTAAGTTTTATAAAATTATAAAGTGCTTAGAAATAAATCAAAGAAAGATGTTTAATAATTCTTTGTAAATAAACAAGTACTATTAAAATAAATTCAGGCACCTAAATAAATTGGGGAATATACCATGTTTATGGATTGTCAATATTGTAAAGATATCATTCCTCCTTAAATTAATGTATATATTCAATGCAAGTCTAATTCCAGTAAAAACAAATCCCAACAAAATTTATGAAGAAAAAAATGTGAGAAGATTTGCTCTCTTGGTTACCTAGACCTATTATAAATCTTGGTATTGGTATAAGTATAGTCAAACGGGCCGTGAAACAGAACACAGAGCCTAGAAAGAGACACACACACACATAGGTATGTTTTATTTATAACAAAGGTGACACAATAGAGCAGTGGGTAAAAAATAGCCTTTCACTAAATGATGCTGCATCAATTGGATATTCATATAGGGGAAAATAAAATTGATCCCTTTCTCGCACCATACCAAAACCAGTAATTTCCAGTTGGGTTGAAATTAGATATGAATGGTAAAACAGTAAGTCTTGATAGGATACTATAGAATTATCTTTCTGTTACCTAAGGGTAAAGAAACACCAAAGCACTAACTACAAAGAAAATATTGATAGAAAAGGAAGAGAGACCAGGACAGAGGCCCAGTTAATTGAGAAAAACAACTAGAGATAATGGAGGAAAATTAAGGACATGTGAAGTGTGAGAACCTGAGGGAAGAGCCTGCTGTAAGGAGGGAGTACTCAACAGTGTCAGGTAGAGTTCAAGTGATATACGGGCTGAAAGTGTCTAGTGGGTTTAATGAGAAGGGAGACATGGATGAAAGCAGTTTTAGTGGAGAGAGAACCCTGAGCCAGACTGCAGAGGTTGAGGTATGATGGAAGTGAGGGAGTAACTCTGTCAAGCATTTCATCTTTGCAGAGATGGTAGGAGATGAGATCATCATTACAGTGGCTGAGTTAAGAGAGATTACTGCTGTTTTTTCAATGAGAAAGTTGACTACGTTTGATGCTGATGAGATAAATTGTAGTGAAGAGGGGTGAGTAGGATTTAAGATATCAGAGAGAAAGAGGGTGAGGGGTAAGAATGCATGAAATTCCCAAGAAAGCAGGGAACATGGTGTGTATCTGAAGTACAGGGGGAAAAATGAACCTTACATAGCCTAAAAGTACCTCTCCTTTGATAATAGAAGAACCAAGGAAAGGATGTAAGTAAATGAAATTTAGTTTATAGGTTTGGTGTCAGGAGTTAAGTGGTTTTCCAATTGCTATATTCTATTTTCTCTAAACAATACTAACAATTACAAACAATTGCAATGTCCTATACCAGTGGTCAGCAAACTGCGGCTCTTTGGCCCCTTGAGTGTGGCTCTTCCTAAGCCTTAGGAGTACCCTAATTAAGTTAATAACAATGTACCTACCTATATAGTTTAAGTTTAAAAAATTTGGCTCTCAAAAGAAATTTCAATTGTTGTACTGTTGATATTTGCCTCTGTTGACTAATGAGTTTGCCAACCACTGTACTATACTATTCCAAGCATTTCAACAGTCCTATTGAGGGGTTGTTCTATCATTATCACCATATTAAAGTTCAGGAAAGGGAAGCATGGAAATAGGTCAATTAATTTTCCCAAGATCACAAGGAGCCCAGGTTCACACCAGGGAACCTGGCTCTGGAGCCACAATCTTAATCACTACTACGTCTTGGAGTTTATTTGTCTTCACTCTCTGAAAAAGAGAAGATTAGATTGGAAATGCTCTTATGTGGGACAACTGAGAATGCCTTCTGAGAAATCGCAGATCGCTTCCCAGGTGGCATTGGGGGCTCTGGGGAGACGGGAGGCCATGTTTTGTTGGCCCAAGCAAGAACTTTTGAAATGCTCCAGGTCAGGAATGAGCAGAAACTACATTGGCTTCCCAAGTAAGGGAAGAGCTCCTTTGATGGGGGTCCAAAAAATAGAAGCTGCTCAGTGCTGGCACTTGTGTTCACTTTCTGATTTTTTTTTAAAGGAAAGGAAGGATGTGTTCTTCTCCAGAATTGCCCTTGGAGAAAAAGTTGGAGAGAGATTCTAACTCTTAAATTGTCTTTTGAAATGCGAATGTGAATAAACAGGACATAGACCTATTGACAGAAGAGCTGAAACTGTCATTAGGAAGGGGTGGAAGGAAATTGTAGACTAATTAACCAAAATATGCAACTTTAATTTTATAAGAACACCATGCTTCACAGAGAACTGTTTGAACTGTCAATATTATTTTTATGCCTAGGGTCACTTAGGAACACGCCATGAGCCAAAAACTGTGACTCAACCCTCAAATCTCGACAAGCTGGTCAGACCTTATTCAATCTCCACACCTCCCTATACACACATATTCACTGTGAACAAACTGTAGTTGATTGACTGGTTGATCAAATGACTGTAGCTTTTCCCAAGCACAGGCTCGATTTTTTAAAATTAAAATGTGATTGGAATAGTACCTAAGAATTATTCATATATTTATTAGAAATAAAAAAGAAAATACACAATAAATTTTCAAAATGTGCAGAGGGTACTAACCATGTTTACATAGTCAAATGCTGATCTGATATAATGGAACCAGAAGGTCACCAGAAAATCGCAGAGTGGCCAGAAGAGTAGTTGAGTGTAGGGAGCAGCTATAGGGTCAAGCCTCAGACTGATCTGTGGCAGAGCCACATACAAGTTCCAGCTTGGAGAGCAGAGCCCTCCTAGCACAGTTAAGCTTGACCTTATAGTCCTCCCTTGTTCCTAGGTAGCTAATGGGCTTTAGGAGGTGCAGCAAGTGCTGCCAAAACAAGGCTTGAGTAACAAAATAGATCTGAAACTCGCAAGAACATTGTCAACATGTTGACCACTCCCCTTGTTTTGCTTTGTGTGATCAGACTATAAAATAAAGCTTGGGCTCACAGGCAGGCTGTGTCACTGTTTCCCCATCCAGGCAGTGATCCACCTGGTCCCAACTGTATTCTCTTGTCTGGCTTCTTTAATCCTTCACCGCCCCTCCTCAGGTTCACCCCTAGCCATGCTGGATGCGGTTCAGTTGAGTTTGTATGTGTGTGTGTGCAAGTCAAGTCATACAGGGAACTGACTCTGTCTCATAAATGATAAATGCTGAAATAATGGTTTCCACCTTAGATTTAAGAATCACTTATAGAATGTTAACCCAATTGACCTACTGGGACCAGAAGAAAACAACCAAATAGCAAACATTACTAGGAAGAATGTGGGCAAACAGGAAGATGGTTCCAATTTCCATCATTTTCTGCACACTTGAAATTCTACTCATTGTGTTCATTGCCTTCAGAAAATGTCAGAATGAGCATATAAATACATTTTTACCATTTGTTTTGACAGATTTCTGCATAAAGGGCCATAATGAACCTGGTACGCAGAGACTGTCTAACGCAGAGACTGTTTGGAAGGGGTGTCCCATGAGGGACAGCAGCCGAGGTAGACAAGCAGAATCTCTGTTGGGAGGAGTGACAAGGCACAGGGAAGGAAACTCATGCAGAGGGTCAACTAAGAAGGATAAAGTCAGAATGGAAACAGTGAGAAAATACAACCAGGACTAAAGGATGAGAGGAAGTTGGAACAGTTTGGATCAAGGAAAAGACTTCAGGACTACGTTCATGGACTCTAATTATCCTTTACGAAGCATATGTGGTAGCTGGAAGGACAGGTCAAGAGAGAAGGTCAAGGCCATGTTGGGTTACTAAGGAAAATGGGTATTTTCAGTTTATTATCCTATCATATGAGAGGTGATAACCATGTCTTCCTACAAGATGTACCTTATAGCCTTTGTCAGACACCAAGGCCTGGGCTGGAAGCTATTATGGTAACCAGAATTGTGAGCTCCTAGAACCCAGGACACACCCTTATTCGAATATGGCCAGCAAACATCTTTGAAGTCATTGTAAATTACTTGGTTCTGCATTTACTTAGATTCCCCATACTCATGCTTCCTTCTTCATAGGAGAGATAACAGAAACAACTGAAAATTGTTTTCCTTTCTGAATGATCACATGCTTTTGGTACCTCTCATATGGAGAGAGAAACATTGGCTCTTTTTCACACTAGTAAGCTTCCCCATCTGTCTGAATTGCGTGTAAATTGAACTGATGAAAATGGCCAATTGGCCTCTAAGATCCCTGCGAGAAACCCATTAGCTGTCCTCAGCAAGAGGAACTGTTAGGTTACAATGACTATATTAGGACTTTTTTGTTCCTGATTTATGTCTGCTAATAAAGATAATTATAAAACGATGTGACATCTGACATTAAGTCTTCTATCCTATGAAATAACCTCCAAATGTTATGGTTTTAAATTATTTGGCAAGAGGCTTTCATAATGATTAATTTCTTCTGCATATTTCTCTTCATAAGCATTTTCCCATTGTTAAACATTAGAAGGAAATCATCCTGTTCTTGAGTTTATACTATTTTTATAATAAAACTACAGTCAAAAGGAAAAAAAACTAACAAAAAACAACAACAACACAAAACTTCACAAATATTTAGATACAAACAGGAATTATCACTTCTTAGGGAAAATCCTAGTGTTTAGATGAACCTTCCTAACCTTTGTCATTTGCAATGATCAATACCTTCCTACATTTTTCATGATGCCAACGTTATAAACTGAGACTAGGTCCTCCTACACATGACATTCAGTGTGTGCTGAATATCCTGGGGATACCACAGGTTTGCACCAATGCACGGTCTGCTGACCTCCTAAGATATCAGCAGATATTTCCATTTCCTCACAGATACCCATTGCTCTGTGGGTTGACAGCTATACCTCCAATTCTAATACCATTAAACACAAACTCTAAATTCTGAAGAAAAGCCAAGACTTTCAGCAATTGTTTCTCTTATTTTGATTCACCAGTCCCAATTCCCTGGTCCCTGTAAGCCTAAGTTGGGGGCCAAATAGAAGTAGGAGAGTGAGATAACCTATTAGGATGTCAGACTTTTGTTTCAAATATTCTTTTTAATTCATATGGCCAACATTTTCTCACCCGACACTCGATAGGCTTTTGGATGAAGGGGCAGTGTAAATGGTAATGAGGGCCACAGCTTTTGAGCCATGCCATCCAATACAAATATGAGAGCCATGTCTATAATTAATATTTCTAGTAACCTCACACACACACACACACACACACACACACAAAAGAAATAGATGGAATTAATTTTTAAATCATATATTTAAGTCAATATATCCAAAAGGTTAGCATTTCAATCTGTATCAATAAAAACACTATTGAGATATTTTACATTTCTGTTCATTTTTGTGTTATTCTGCAATTATTTTAAAAATATATAATCCTTTACAGCAGTTTGAGATAGGATCTCAAGGAGGCAACTATTCTTATTTGGTAATCATGCTAAAGGAGGCGCGCTATAAAAACAATAAAGGTGGAAGACAGCCAGTAAAGTAAATCTCAAAGGTATGCACTGACT